>NW_028243806.1:0-83090 GCF_964263255.1 Lissotriton vulgaris | reverse complement strand
TTGGGACCTATATATATATATATATATACATATATAAATATATATATATATTCACTGAAAAAACCATAGGTTATAGACCATATATAGTTAGGAATTAGCATTTACAAAACCTTATTTTACAGAACAACAGACATAATGATGCACAAATTAAGACAGTTTAGTCACTAACCCATGCACTCAGTGAGACACATTTAATCACTCACTCTTACAGTCAGTCATGCACCTACTAAATCCTTCATCCAGACATTTATACATCAACTCATTCTACAATATGTAAGACATATTTTAACTTTACAGAAACATACAGTCACTGGATGTTGTCATCAGTGATGTCATTGACCATGTCATGAATGATGTAATATGTGACATGATCAGCAGTGGATTGCGGGTGCGCGATATATAGTTAGTGCAACTAACTATATATGCGAATTTCAATGGTTTTGTGTGAGTAAAATAAGGTTTTGTAAATGCTAATTCCTAACTATATATGGTCTATAACCTATGATTTTTTTCAGTGAATATATATATATATATATATATATTACCTACTGGCGGTCGCCAGTAGGTATATATAGTTAGGATTTTTTCTCTATGGGATTTCTGAAAATTCTATGTCTAATAACTTTGGCGTTTGTGGACGGAATCGGCTGAAATTTTCAGGAAAATGGCACATTTTGTTTCTGAGCAGCTCCTAGAAATTTGGGGGGGGGTTCGTCAAGGGGGGGCTGAGAAAAAAGGGGGGTCCCAAAACGCGTTTTTCCCATGTTAATTTCCATAGGGCGGTTGGCCTCACTTTTAGCTCGAACGGCTGAATGGATTTGCACGAAACTTGGCAAAATTGTAGGGACTGTTAGCCCGATGTGCCTTTGCTAGGTCTCAATATATGTGCTTCAGTGGATTTTGAGAAATTAACGTTTAAATCAAGATATATATCTGTAACAGCGCTCCGGGCAGCGATCCGGTTCGCGTACTTTTCGCTTATCGGAACTTTGCGATGCGAAGCTGATTGGCTCTCCGGTGTCTGTCAACATGCTAAACAGTCCGGTGCGGCCGCCATCTTGTCTCTCGGTAGGATCGAGAGATAAGAGGAGGCCAAAACAAAGGGGGAAATTTCGATAAGGGGGCCTAGTAGATCCTCCCTGACCCCCTAGGTTTTATGTGGAGGTTGTAAAAGGTTTCTGCAGGGGGAAAAAAAAAAAAAATTATTTATGCGTGGTGAGCTCCTAGTACGCGAACCGGGTAGCGCTCTGGGCAGCGTACTATAAGGATAAAAGAATGATAGATTTTTTTAATACTGTATGTTAATTATTTGTTGTTTTTGTTGGTTTTTTTTTTGTTTTCTTTCTTTTTTTTTTTTTTATTATGATTGTGTTTCATACTTTATTAAATTTTCTAACATTTCATTGTCAGAAATGTCATAATTTATTATAGGGTGTAATTGTTTTTCATTTTGAAGCAGGTTGTCCACTGCTTCAACACATTGTAGAAGTTCGTGGTCTCTACTGTCATCCATAAAGTCATCAATTTTGTCTTGGCTGCTCTCCTTCAGTTCAATTAAAAATGAAACTTGTTGTTCCCCTTCCATTTTGCCTGAAATTTTGAATAAAAAAAATATATATTAGTAGAGATTGGGCACTGTTTGGATTAATTTTAGATAGGTAGTTTTTATCAGTGAATATTTCTTTTGGCAGTGTATAGTATCAGAGTGGAAATAGGACTATAAAAAAGTGTATGTAATTTAACGAAGAGAAGCCTAACTCCATTCCTAACTATAACAGAGAAGTCTATCTAAATCCATAACTACTAGAGAGGGATAGTGTATATGTATCAGAAAAAGTCTACCATATCAAGTTATAGTGTACAATATACTTCATTTTTAAAAATAACAACTTACCTTCAGAAACAAGTTGAAGTCTTAGGTAAGTATTGAAATGTGATGTACAACAAGAAGTAGCAGTCAAAATGGCTGTGTTTTCTTCTCTTCCTTTATATATATTCAGGTATATAACCAATCAAATATCAGGTAATAAAAGTAGAAAAAAATACAAGTAAGATTTTTATTGGTTGTCAATTCCAACACTTCAGATGTGTTTTGTGAAGTAATTTACCTCAAGGTATTTAGAGAGGTCTACAGGCTTAATGGCTAAATGGAATTTCAATCAAATTTGTGAAAATGAAAGGGATTGTTAAGTAGTATGAGTTAATCTATATTTGGTGAGAGTGTCTCCAGTCCTTTTTCTTTGAATTACTTTCCCACCTTTTCTTTGGGCCGCTTCCCGGGAAGCAGTTTAGTCCGCGAACTAGAAGCGTAACGGGAGTCCACCATTTTGTGTTTCGGTCGAATTAACATATAAAATGGAGGTTAAATAATGTTCAGAAAGGGTAGAAGGGGACACGGTACAAGTATTTTGACCCCCCAGGTTTTCTGAGGGTGGCTGAGGAGGACCATATGTGCGGAGAAAAAACATTTTTAAAATAATTTTGGGCGGTTAGCTTCCAGTTCGCGTACCGGGTAGCGCTCTTTGAGCGTAGTTTGTTGAAAATTACAGAAATAAGTTAGAGAAAAGTATTAATTGTGAGTGATCAGATGAAGGGTAGCTCTGAGAAGAGCTTTTGGGTTTATGTTCCATTTAGGTACTTATAAGTAGGTACCAATGCACAGTCTTAAATTCAGAATGAAAATTCTGTTGCCCTCATCTGAGAAGTGAACTCCATCTCCTCTGTAGATATCTTGCATGTAGTAACGCAAGTTATTATTGTACAGGGAGCCCATTCCATGGTCTCTCATGAAAGCTGAAACAGATTTGTTTACATGCTTCCTCGCTTTCTCAATTTGTGGACCAAATTGGTTGGACCACCTCCATTTCTGTCTTTGGCATATATTGGAATATACCAAGGCAGTTTGAGGAAAAAGTGCCATTAATTGCTCAAAGGTGTCCTTTAAAAGCATTTCCAGACCAAATCCAGTCATAGTGCCTAAATCATTTCCTCCACAGTGCACTATTAAGAGGTCAGGTTTTGGCAAATGCATAAAGGTTTTCACCAATGGTATCAATTGGTGACATTTTAATCCTCTTTGGCCCAACCATTTAATTTCCACATCCTGTAAATTGAGGTTGTGTAAATTTCTGTTGTCAGCATACCTTTGAGCCCAGTGGATGTAACTATGTCCAACAATCCAGACGTTAAACATGGTGGGAGAAGGTTGTGCTGCAGTCAGATGAAGTGTGGTAATGAAAGGGCAGTTGAAACAGTAGGAGTTTGTAAAGAAAAAAAACTGTGGATTTCCAATGCTAATTATTCATTAGCAGTGATTGGCGCATTTCCATTTCTGAAAACAGAAAGTTAGGGTGCATGGATGTGTTCTTGAAACATGTAATTTCAATGGTCAAGGAAGAAACTTTTAATGAAAGATTGCACTGGATACGCAGGTGCACTGAGAGTTCAGAGTTCAATTGAAACATTGTTTGTGTGAACTTGCAAACATGAGAGGTCTTTCAGGAGGTCGTTGCTAAGCAAAAAAAAGGCAGAGAGGGCAGAGGGGGGGAGGGTTTTGATTTGAAAAAAGTGAGGGAAGAGTTATGATTGGCTAATATGAGAAATATGTGAAATGAATATCTGTATTTCTGTGCTTTCAATAGCTGCAGCCTCTGGAGTGCATCCTTTTTCTTCTGCTGAAGACAATTTGGTGTATTTCTGAGACTGTTTTCAAAACTCAAAAAGTATTTGCTAAGGTGAGAAAAGATTTATTTATTTTAGATATAGAATAGAATGATTTAAGGAGAAAATGATGAAGAAAGCTGTGTTTTTAAAACTGTGGCTTTGTCTATAGTGATATAGAAATAGATTTTGTTACTTTGAGAAATTGTATTTGCATATTCGGTGTAGGATTCTGGCATGTAGTAACTCAAGGTATTGTTGTATATGAAGCGCATTCCATGGTCTTTTATGTAAGCTGAAACAGATATGTTGTTTTTAAAAACCATTTTGAAAACAATTAAATTTTGGATATGTACTGTTAGAGTTTCATAGGTTGTTTTGGGTCATATTTATAAAGCATTTGAGTGTCTTTGATGTTATTTTTTCATTTTTAAATGGAAAGCATTCCTCATGGGGCAAGTGTCTTGTAAATACGTTCTCACCTGCGCTTGGCAAATTTAGATTTTGATTAT
Organism: Lissotriton vulgaris; assembly: GCF_964263255.1. Classification (NCBI taxonomy): domain Eukaryota; kingdom Metazoa; phylum Chordata; class Amphibia; order Caudata; family Salamandridae; genus Lissotriton; species Lissotriton vulgaris. The sequence continues at coordinate 78,918 of NW_028243806.1, read as the reverse complement.
GGGAGTTACATAGCCATGTTAATAATGTCGGAAAAATGGTGCTAGGGTATTCCAGAAAACGCTTTCGTGTGTCTCAAGGACATTTTCAGTCATTTCCTCTTGAATGCAGGTATACAATTGATTTATATGCTGTGTTTAAAAACGATTCTTTTCTATGATGATATGTTTTCTCTTTTAAATGGAAAGCGTTCCTCATGGGGCTCTGAGCAGTATTTTGGAAAGGGGCGACCACTCGGTCCCCCCGAACGTATGGCAGAGTGCCTCGATCCCCCCCGGGAAGCCATTTTGGGCGGGAGGCGCGTCTCGGCTGGTATGCCCGAAGCGGCGTAGCCGGGGCGCGCTTTTTCCCGCTCTAGAGTGGGCTGGCCTAGACACTGACGCGGCTGGCCACGCCCTCGGGGCAGGCAGGGGCGGGTTTACGCCCGCCCTGAAGATGGATAAAAAGGGACGCAAGACCAGAAGACATCCTCTTGTTCCTGTGCTCTGAAGCTGCACCTCCTCGCTGCACGTGAGCTCGAGACGGAACGAAGAGCCAATTTTGAGCGTTTTAATCGTTCTTGTTTGTTTTACAGTTACTTTGTTGGAGAATGCCGAAGAAGATGGGAAAGCGCATGACTACTGACCAGATGCTGCGTGTTCTCATGAAGGAGATGTCCGAGCTAAAGAAGCGGGTGGACAAGAATGAGGAAGGGGGTCCAAAACGTCCTTTGGCGGGAGCAGCCCCGGGAGGGAAAAACAAGAGGCCCAGGAGGGGGGCAGCGGGTGAAGACATCCCGGGTCCCAGTGCCCCGCTCGAGGCTCCAACTCCCGTGCCGGAGGAGGGGAACCCAATTCCCGTTGTGGTCACCCCCGTGTCCGAGGATGATATGCCGCCCGAGCTGGCAGCACAATTGGCAGCGTGGTTGGGAAAAGGTAACGAGGGCGCCACGGCTGTCGATGCGCAGGCGCTGATAAAGCAATTGCGTGAGAAACGGGAAGCAGCCAAGGTGCCCGTGCCGGCTGCAGTAGGGGACAAGACACCAGGGACGATTGCGACCACAGAGGCAGCGTCAGGTGCAGGTAAGCGGCCATTGCCGATCGCGAGGGATGAGTCAACACCCTCTCGGAGTGAAAAGTTGGGGCAACATGTTCCTTTGGCAATTAAGGAAAAGATTTGGGCGGGGGAGTATGTGAACATTTTCTCACTGCTTGTTGATCATTATGAGGTAGAGCATGTAAAGAGTCAGAAGGATCTCATGCATCCGAGTGTTTGGCGCGCAAAAATGGCCGCCTTTAAAGTGAATGAGAATATCGGCAATTGGGGCAATGCTTGGGGAATCTTTACATCAATCTTGGGGGAACGTAGACCTGAGTTGCTTTCCGAGTTCCCAATCTATCAATCACGAATCATGGGGTACTCGACATCGCACCAGGGTAATCATTGGTTCTGTTACGATAATCTGTTCAGAAAGGAAAAAGAGCATAATAAAAGTTTAACCTGGGATTGTTATGATTCCTTGACTTGGGATAAAATGAAGGAGTCAGGAATGTTGAAAATGCCGTTGGTGGGAAGTAATGTTGGCGAATCCTCCCGGCAATATGCGGGGACACCCTTTCGATCAGGTGCGGGTGCCGACGATTACTCGAAACCTGCCGGCAATACCGGGAAAAGGGGTTTCTGCTTTAATTACAACAGAGGTAAATGTACTAGACCCCAGGGATCGTGTAAATTCAAACATGAATGTAGTGGTTGTGGGTCGTCCCATCCTGAGTCCTCGTGCAGAGCCAGAACGGGTGATAATGGGGGGAGAGGAGGTGCCAAACAGGTCTAATATAGTCCGAGGGGCGCCTTTACCTACCCCAATTGATACCCTGGCGATGATTCCCTGGCTCAGTGAATACCCGGATCGTACTTCTGCTGGGGTGCTGCGGAACGGTTTTTCGTATGGTTTCCGCATCCCGGTAGGGGACTTTCAGGGTGTGGAAAAGTGTAAAAATCAACTTTCCGTCCTGCAGCATACGACCGTAGTACAGGATAAGATCCGGAAAGAGGTGACTCGAGGTCGGGTCGCCGGCCCGTTTAGTGTACCCCCGGTCCAGAATTTTGTTTGTTCTCCCTTAGGGGTAGTCCCCAAGAAAGACCCCGGTGAGTTCCGACTGATTCATAATTTATCAGCTCCACGAGGTCTTTCCGTAAATGATGCAATCGATCCAGAAGTGTGTTCGGTGCGGTACGCATCCTTCGATGAGGCCGTAGCCATTTTAAATCGCCTGGGGCCCGGGGCGCTGATGGCGAAGTCAGATATCGAGTCAGCGTTCCGATTGCTCCCGGTACACCCAGACGACCAGCGTCTCCTAGGATTCATGTTTCAGGGTTGTTATTACATGGATAGGTGTATGCCAATGGGGTGCTCTATATCCTGTGCTTATTTCGAGAAATTCAGTAGTTTTCTACAATGGGTCTTCACAAAGAAAACAGGTTTCCAAGATGTAATGCACTACCTTGATGATTTTCTGTTTCTTGGGGCAGCCGGGGATCTTGAATGTGGCCGGGCCTTGGCCGAATTTTGTGTGTTAATGAAACAGTTTGGTGTGCCATTGGCGCCGGGTAAAACAGTGGGTCCTACGACTTGCCTCGAGTTTCTGGGGATCGAGTTGGACTCCATTGAAGGGTGTTTCCGTTTGCCAGCTGAGAAAGTGTTGAAGTTCAGGGCTGCGCTGCAAGTGTGTATAAATGCATCAAAAGTTACGCTGCAACAATTACAGCAGTTGGTGGGACAGTTGAATTTTGCCCTGAGGGTAATACCAATGGCCCGCCCCTTTTCCCGTTCAATTGCCCAAGCGATGGTCGGCCTTAAAGAGTGCCATCATCGCACGAGACTATCGGCCGAGATCCGCCAGGACATACGTATTTGGTTAGCATTTCTGGCGGACTTCAATGGTAGAATCGTCTGGAATGAACCAGCCGTGTCTTCTGAAGAGCTGGGGCTGTGGACAGATTCAGCAGGAAGCATAGGTTTTGGCGCCATCTTCGGCACGAAATGGTCGGCACAAAGATGGCCGACATGGTGGCATGAGAATGGTCTGACGAGTAATATTGCTTTCCTGGAACTGTTTCCCATCTTGGTGGCCTTGAGAACATGGCCCGATGGGTTCAAAGATCACTCTGTCATATTTTGGTCTGACAATATGACCGTGGTCGAGTGCATCAATAGTCAGGCAGCACGTTGTAAACTGATTTTAAGACTGCTTAAGGAAATTGTTTTACTATGTATGCAACTGAACGTGCTATTCAGAGCAAAACATGTTCCAGGGGTGATGAATCAGGCGGCTGACGCACTGTCTCGTTTTCAAATGCAGGCTTTTTCGGGTTTCCTCCCCTCAGCGGACCCAGAGCCGGCACCCTTTCCCGAAGCTCTCTGGTCTCTCGGTGCCCCGAACTTCGTCACCTCGTGGGAGAGAGTCTAGCACCAAGGACGAGGAAGGCATACGAAGGGGCGTTTCGGGCCTATTTAGCCTTTTTGGGGAGTGATAGAGAGCGACTTTGGGGTCACGAGGAAGGGGTAGTGAATTTCCTGATGTCCTTACGTAGGGCTGGGAAATCGGTGGCTACGGCCCAGAGGCATCCTGCTGCCATTTCCTTTGTTGCCAGAGCACACGCTATCCAGGACCCAACAGCGTCTTTCGTTGTACAGAAAGCGCTGCGTGGGTGGCAACGCCTTGAGGGTCGCAGAGTAGATGAAAGGCGCCCGATAGGTTTGGATAGATTGTCCCAGTTGTTGGCCACACTCCCGGCCACATGTTCATCTCAGTTTGAGGCGGTGCTGTTCCGAGCCGCTTTTACGCTAGCATTTCACGGAGCAATGCGGGTAAGCGAACTAGTTGCAAGGAACAAACTGGATGTGGCAGGGGGTTTGTGCCAGGAACACGTTCAGATCAGGGGAGAAACAATGACTGTCTCCTTTGTAAAATCCAAGACTGATCAAGATGGGATGGGTGACTGCGTCATCATACGCAGGATTCCTGGGTCCTCCATGTGTCCGGTAAAGTGTTTAGAGGATTACCTAGCACGAAGGGTGGCATCATGGGGGGGGACTTTGTTAAGACACGCTGACGCCACCCCACTGATGAAATTTCAGTTTCAGCGGGTGCTTGCGATGTCAATTGCCGCTGCGGGCTTGAACCCGGGCGAATTTGGGACCCATTCCTTTCGGATAGGGGCTGCTACGGAAGCTACAGCCAGGGGTCTTAATGTTGAGCAAGTGTAACGAGTGGGGCGTTGGTCCTCCAATTGTTACAAAAGATACGTGCGGTTGCACATGTTGTGAAGCTGTAATAATGTACTCACGCTTCTTGTTTTTGTTTGGTTTTCAGTTACGCAAGCCTACGAGGCGGGGCGGACTATGCAGTCGACCCTACACCGGGCCAGCGGTCAGACATCACCGGCTGTGAAAAAGGAGGTGTGGGTCGTGGGCCACTCATACGTGAGGCGTGCCGCAGACGTATTCAAAGCAGGTGACATGATTCACGTAGCTGGGGAATACGGGTACAGGATGTCCTTCTACGGAAGGGGCGGTCTCTGTATTGACCAGTTTCAAACATTTTTCGAGGGTTTGTTAGGGCGGACAAGGTCACCGCCGTCTATAGTTATAGTGCATGTTGGGGGTAATGATTTGGTCACCATCGATAGACGACTACTCCTGGAGGCAATGCTTTCCACCGTAAGTTGGTTGGCGAGGAGAGTTCCGGGGTGCACGATTGCATGGTCCCATTTGATTCCACGAAAGGTGTGGCGGGGGGCTATCTCTATTCCTGCTTTGAACCATTCTGTTAGAAAGCTTAACAATAAAGTGAGTAGGTTGTTCCGTTCCAGGGCATTGCATTCTATTTCTCATAGCTGTATTAATGATGACAGTATGTATTCGGGGGATGGTGTGCATTTGTCTTGGGTGGGGAATGAGTTACTGTTAGGAGACTTCTTAGCATGGTTAAAATCGTTGAAACATGACCTTTAGGTAGGAGTTGTGTGGGGGGTCTGGATAGCCGGTCAACTATCCGGCCTGTGGCGGTAAGGTCATGATCGGTGAGCACTAATTGGAAGATCCCTATGAGTGGGCGTCACCCAACACGGATGGGAGCGCTCGGGGGAGGTGGCCTTTGGCCCCTCAACGGGGAGGCGGTCCCTTCTAAGGATGGGTCGCCGAAAGAAGAGGAAAGGCGGTCAAGGCCCCTTCCTGTGTAGGAGGGGTTACAGCCCCCTCCTGGGGAATTTCCCGGGGCCAGTGACATCTGCGACGGCAGATGCGGTAAGTTGTGTGGGGTTGGGGGGAGGTCTACGATACCTTCTAGATACCTCACACGAGTCTTCGAACGACCTTTAACTGGCGTCGAGTTGATAAGTGCCCCCGTCAAGTCAAGGGAAATTGGTAGTAGTTGCACTTGAGTACGCCTCAGTGCTGTCGCCCCTCCAAGTGGGGGGGGTATGTCTAGTTAGGGATCTTGACACCGGTTACGACCTTGCCGTTGGCCCTTAAACGTTAGGATGTACAATTTCAATATTTCAAGTAAATGTTTTGTAGGATGTTAGTTCGGCTAGGAGAACCTCTGTATTAGAGAATCTGTTAAGGGTAGCCAAACATCGCAATGTGGTATGAAATTGTACATTAATGTTTAAATGTTTATAATTTTTTGTTTTAATAAATACGGCCGGGAGGGTCACTCCCTCCCACTTCCAAAAACTTCAAGAACTGTTTCCGGTTTCCCTCCTTTGGGGATTGTGTTGAGAGGGGGTGGCGGGTATCTCAGCCATAAGTCATGTTATTCAATGGGTGGTGGATAACATGGCTAAGAGCATTTGCTGAATAATGCATGAATATCGTTGACTTTTCAGCGTTATTCATGCATTGCGACCGTTTTTTTTCGCATTTGCGAGCAGTTCTTAGCCATGTTATCCAATGGGTGGTGGATAACATGGCTAAGAGCATTTGCAGGATAATGCATGAATATCGCTGACTTTTCAGCGTGATATTCATGCATTGCTACCGCTTTTTATCGCTAAGGAGAAAATGATGAAGAAAGCTGTGTTTTTAAATTGTGGCTTTGTCTGTAGTGATATAGAAATAGATTTTGTTACTTTGCGAAATTGTAATTGCATATTCGGTGTAACATTCTGGCATGTAGTAACACAAGTGTGCTTGGCAAATTTAAATTTTGATTATGGGAGTTACATAGCCATGTTAATAATGTCCAAACAATGGTGTTGAGTAGTTTTTAGCCATGTTATCCAACATGGGCTTCGATTGGATTTCCACAGAGCATATTATGGAGCCCATTATCGCCGCTTTATCAGCCGTTTTCGGCCAATAATGCGACGATAATTTTAGTGTACAGGTTTGATAATATTTCCCTACATTCGCAGGGCTAGGTGATAGGCTGAGACCAGCCTGGCATGTAAAATGGCTGCCGTGCACGACAAAATTGTGGCATTGTAAAAAAGGCAAATTGGCGCAGACATTGTGTCTCAATAAGGATTCATTTATAACAATGTGGTATTTTATCAAGCATGTGCGCTTCAATTATCGCCGCTTTATCGGCCGAAAACGACCGATAAAGCGGCGATAATGGGCTTGATAATATGCTCTATGGATTTCCAATCGAAGTACATGCTAGATGTGAAGACATCTAAAATGGGCTTCGATTGGAATTTCACAGAGCATATTATCAAGCCCATTGTCGCCGCTTTATCGGCGATAATTTTAGCGCACAGGCTTGATAATATATCTCAAAAGATTTTATCGCACTGAGAAATTGGTGGTCAACACTTCCTGATTTCCTTCGAATCGAACGTTAACAGACGTCACGCAGCAAAAATTTTAAAAAAGCTCACGCACAGCCGCTGGAACACATGTATCAACATATATGAGACTCCTCAGCCACTCTCAGAAAATATAAGGAAATAGGATACGTCTCCCGCACCTCCTTATTGCTAGTAATTTAATTAAAACGACGCACAAAATGGCGTATTCTCGTGCAGTTTGCGGACCAGTTCGGTGTTTGGGAAGCGGTTCTATCGTGAAAAATATATATTTTTTTATTTTCCTCAGGGGACCCTTTAAAAAATTCCAACAACATTCCTAGGGGGTCAACTGGGGTATACTTTGCCCCATTTTATTAAATTTCCCCTTCGTTTTTCACCTTTTCTTCTCTCTCGATCCTACCGAGAGATAAGATGGCGGCCGCTCCGGACTGTTTAGAATGTTGACAGACACTGGGGACCCAAGCAGCTTTGCATTGCTAAGTTCCTTTTCGCAGGTGGGAGCGTATTTACAAGAAACTTGCACCATGAAGAACGCTTTCCATTTAAAAAAGAAAAATAACATCATACTCAGTCATATGCCTTGATTTGCTATGTTAAATAATAAGAAGGGCATTAAGTTTTTGATGACTGTTATTCATTTACTGTTTGGTAATAGTGGTTATTAACACTTTTTATTATATTTTTCAACAGATTCAACTGCAGATTCTTTCATAGTTTGGAAAATGCCTACCAAAAATAGAATTATAAAGGCTCGAAAACGTCAAAGACAGCACGGTGATGTTTTATTGCAGCAGTCCTCTTCCCTAAATACTTATCAAAACACCAAGAAAGCTCCGGGTAAGAGCACAAAGTCTTTCTTAAAAAATATTTGTAGTAAAAAAAGTATTTCTCGCCCAAATGTTTCAGTTCAGAAAAAGAAGAGTAATTTAAATGGAAAGAAAAGACCCATGAAAAATGTTACTGGTAGAGGAAGAGATAACTCTGTGCATGATAGTAGAAGAAAAGAACAGTTTAGGGACATTCGACAACGAATGTTCCGTAATCGGATAATAGTTAATTTATTAAGAAATATTAAGAAATGCAAACAGAAAGCGGCATTTTATAAGAAGAAGAAAAATGTCGAGAAAATTATTGATCATGCTTTTGAAATTAAGCGAAAGTTGTTTATTTTGGTAATCAATAGAATTAGGAAACTAAGCAAGGTAATTTCTGATTTTAAAACAAACAGTAGATGGAAGAGAGTAGTAAATCGTAGCAACTTTTGTGAAGTTTTTTCCGGAGAATGGATGCATAGTTCAAGTTCTGAGGCATTTTTTAATGAGGAGAGTTATTTTCAGGATAATGATTTGGTGCATGCAGTTGACATCAGTGGTCGAGCTTATGAAGTGAAGGATGGTTGTCCAGTTGAAAAAGAAAAACTTGTGACAACAGAGACAGAAGAGGCGCTAAGTGATGAGGTTTTAGGAAGACGTCCTAAGGCTCCTGTGTACATTTGGAAGTGTAGTTCTATTTGCAGTGTGCGACAGGTTTCCATCAATTTGCTTTGTGATTTTATACGGACATTTAATAAGAAAAGTTTGAAGCAGAAAATGAAGTTGTTGCAAGATTTAGATCCTTGCAGAGTGAGACAAATAACAGGTTTGCGTGGTCATTCACTGGCTTGTCTTTCCAGGAGAGTATGCCAGAGTGTTTTTCATCATTTCAGGATGCTAGCAGTGCATCATAATAAAGTGAGAAAATTAGTGAGAATGTTGTATTATGCAAAGAGTCCAGCAATTATGCTTAAACAATTATGTGCTGCTCTTTTGCATGGTTCTGAAATAGATGTGAAGAATATTTGTGAAGAAATTGAGTTTTGTTACTTTAGTAGTAAAGATGAGAATGTTCAAATTGACCCTGAAGTAGAGAGTAATGTGGAAGATAATGTACAGGTTTACAGTACAGATAATTTTCAGAAGGAAATTGCCACGTTTCAGATGAAATCAAGTGAGAGGCCTAATTTCACTTGTGTTTGTTGTCGACGTACTTATTATAAGAATCAGAATAAGGTAGTGGATTTATATGCAAAAAGTGAAAGGGAAAATAATAGTGAATGGAAGGATTTTGCCACATACTTGATGGTAGAAAATTATTTTGATTTGGGATCGGATCAACGTGTGTGTACTTATTGTTGTAATAAATTAAACCAAAACCAAATGCCTGCTAGGGCAGTTCATAATAATCTTGAATTGGTTGAGATTCCTTCTGAATTGAAGGATTTAAATACTTATGAATCTATTTTGATTCAAAGTATTCATCCCTTTCAGGCTATTGTAAGAATGGAGCCAAAGACAGGGAAGTTGCCTCCAGCAGATTTACAGAGAGGATTAAAGGGAAGAGTTGTTTATTTGCCTTTAGATTTGAATAAAAACATTAACACAATTGGAGTAGAAGAAGTGGAAGAGGAACCTCTGGTTATCTTGGTTAATGGGGTTCCGACAAAGAATAAGAAAATATGGCAAGATTTAGTGGATGTTAGGAAAGTCAAAAAGGCAACAGTGTATTTGAAGAAAAATAATAAGTATTATAAGAATGTGTATGTTGCAGAAGAGGATGTAAGTGATGAAGAGGATAGCGATTTGTGTGCTGGGCAAATTGAGAAAGTAGAGGCCTCTAAAAGTGAAGAAATATATGAACATTATAGTGTTCATCCATTGCATTCCAAGGAAGTCATGGGGAATGCTATTGAGTTGTTTCAAATGAAACAAGCCAAAGGGAGTCCCATTAGTGTTTGGGAGGAAAGTTTGGAAGCTCGGTGTTTCCCACAGCTATTTCCCACAGGTCGAGGAGGAAGATATGATGAGCGATCTCATCAAATTCCTGCGTCTGAATACCGGACTTTACGATTGTATGGAGAAGATCCTAGGTTTCGTCAATGCATTCCCTATTTGTTTCATCTCCTGTTTGAAAGCGATCTGTCTGGACTGTCATATGCAGTGAACCACATCTTGAAAAGTGGTATACAGATGTGAAATATCTCGGCAAGAGACTTTATGCATAAAGTTAATGTCCAAGATAGTATTTTGGATTCTCACTTAATTAATCTCATGGCGTGTCAGCGTGGTACTAATGAGTATTGGTATCGTCGTCATGGTGATTTAAAATGTATGCTGAGGAACTTAGGAACTCCGACATGGTTCCTCACTCTGAGCTGTGCCGAGTATGGCTGGGAAGACTTACTTGAATTTCTACGAGAAGCAAATGGAAATATTGAAAACATTGAATTCAAGACACCTGGAGAACTGTGTTCTTTGGATCCTGTGAATGTATGCAGGTACTTCAATCATAAATTTGAAGCTATGATGTCTTTCATCACAAATAAGAAGAATCCACCTCTTGGAGAGGTGTTGGATTTCTTTTGGAGAAAGGAGTACCAAGCAAGAGGTGCTCCTCATATACATATGTTGTTGTGGATCAAGGATGCTCCTAAATTTGGAACAGATCCCGATGACTTAGTGATGAATTTCATAGAACAGTATTCTACATGTGCTGTTCCAAATGCAACGGAGAAGAAAAGCCTAAGAGAACAAGTTCTACGTTTCCAAAGCCATTGTTGTGGAAAGTACTGTCGTCGTAAATTCAGAAACAAGGACAAGTTCTACACCAAATGTCGTTTCAACTTTCCACGGCCGGTGATTTCTAAAGGAAAAGTGAACAGTTTGATGTCTTCACTACGACATAATGTGACGAGGAAATCACCCAAAAATACATACAATTTGAAAAGGAACGAAGAGTCCAAGTACATCAATGACTACAACCCAGTGATTTTGTCCATGTGGAATGCTAACATGGATATACAGTTTGTGGGTGACAACTGCATGGCTGTGGCTCGGTATGTGACATCTTACATCACCAAAAAAGAAAAGACAGAACTGAAGGATATGTGGGAGGACATATCCCATGAAAAGAGCCTCAGCAAGAAGTTGTATAGTTTCAGTCTGAAGATGTTGTCGCATCGAGAAATCGGAGCTTACGAATGTTCAGATCGATTGTCTTCAGCAAGTCTCTATGCCAAATCTAGGAGTATCGTTTGGGCGAGTCTTGGTCTTGCTGCAACGCGAAATCGAGTTCTAAAACCTGTCTGGGAAATTGAGTATTTGGCGGAAAAGGAGCCAAACAGTACCGACATTTTGAAGACCAACATGTTGGATACATATTATCCAAATCGAAGCAGTCACCTTGAGAATGTTTGTCTATATGAGGTTCTCCAAAATTATATATTCAAGAGGAACATCAAAGAAGATATTGAGAAAGGAGTGTATGCTGTAATTGGAAGTGAGGGATGCCTGGTCAAGCAAAGAAAATGCCAATTAGTAAACCATCGAAAATTGAGTGGTGAATCTCCAGAAAGAAAGGAGTTTTTCTATTTAGCACTTTTGCAACTTTTCAAGCCTTGGCGTGCAGAAGAGGAACTGCTTGGAGATTTCCTCTGTTACGAAGACTCTTTTAATGCAGCCAAGGAGTCCATAGAATGTCCTGCTTTTCCTAAATATCAAGAAATGCTAACTTTGGAAATTGAGCAGGAAGCAACGATTGCAGCCGAGATTGCCAGAGACAGTTCTCAGGACAGTCAGAGTTCTGTTTCATTGAGTCAAGATCCACTTGGAGGACCTATTATCGAAAATGAAGCTGCCACTGCTATGAATGAAGTGGAAAGAGCCATGGCACATGCTCAGGAGGATTCAGTTAACTTAGAAGACTTGGAAAAACAACTCAACGTTGAGCAGAGGAAAATATATGATGAAGTTACCAAGGAAATTGAGCACGGATTAAGTAATGAGAAGAAAGAGTGCTCTTGTACGTCGTTGAAGCCTGTCCGACTGTACGTGAGTGGAGAAGCGGGAACTGGAAAGAGTTTCCTCATTAAAGCAATTTCTTGTTATTTGCAGGAAAGGACTAAGTCATCGCTGTCTTGTGTTGTCACCGCTCCTACTGGACTGGCAGCACATAACATTAAAGGTATTACTTTGCATCGTCTACTGATGCTGCCGGTGGAGCATGACAACAAATTACAATACAACAAGTTATCTGGAGATGCTTGCTGTGAAGTTTCAAGAGTCTTGAGGAAAATGAAACTACTTATCATTGACGAAGTAAGCATGGTTTCCAATGTCATGCTTACCTTTGTGCATTTGAGAATGCAAGAAGTACTTAAAACTGAATATGATGTGTTATTTGGTGGCAAACACATCATTGTTTTCGGAGATCTTCTGCAGCTGACACCAGTAAAAGGTCAACCTGTGTTCAAAATACTCACACATGAAGATACCAGGAAGTGCCTAGGGAGCATTGGCAACGTCAATATATGGTTAAACTTCAATTATGCAGAACTGCTTGAAAATATGCGTCAGGCAAAGGATGAAGATTACAAGAATATTCTACAAGATATTAGAATTGGAAAAGTGACCGAGCATGGGAGAGAAGCTTTAAATGCACGATTACTGTCAAATTTATATCCCAAACAAGAGATTGTGCCTGAGAATATTTTTCAGAAAATTACTGAGAAGAAGTCCGGGATATGTCTCATGCCAACTCTTGCAGAATGTGCCATCTTCAACAATAAAATGTTGAATTTAGAAAAGCAAGAGATTGTGAAACTTGAAGCTATCGACAAATTAGAGCACATGGGATCAACAATTATTTTGTCAGACAATTTGAAATCAAAATTGGATTCATTAGAGAAGACTATATCTAAAACAGCGGGTTTTGAAAAGACTCTGAATGTGTGTTTAAATTGCCGAATCATTTTGAGAAGGAGTTTACATGTAGAAAGAGGTCTAGTAAATGGATCAATGGGTAATGTTGTTGATTTGGAGAAATACAAAAATAGAGATGGAATCGAATTTTTAAGAATTAAATTTGATGGCATTGAGGAAGTACAGCAAATTGGTCGTTGTTCTGCTAGGTTTTTGCTTGTTAAAGACTTATATGTTCGCCGTAAACAGTTTCCTGTTTGCTTGGCATATGCGGTGACAATCCATAAATCGCAAGGTTTAAGTGTAGACTGTGCATTGGTGAATATTGGCAGTTCTGTGTTCAAGGAGGGTATGGCATATGTGGCATTGTCACGAGTTAGAACTTTATCGGGATTGTACTTGATTGACTGTGATGTCACAAACATTTGTGCGGATCTAGATTGTGTTAAGGAATACAATAGGTTAAGAAGAGAGTATGCGCCACATTTGCCTCAATATCCTTTGTTTGAGAAACGTGTGGTAGGCCAGAAACGTAGAAATATCAGTAATAGTAGGGAGGTTGTTGCAAAAAGACTAAAAGTCAATGAACCGAAAGTTGTTAGCAGAAAGAAAGTGGATTCTGTTGAAGATGTTGTCGGTTTTCAATTTGAAAACAGTTCTGGTGTCAACTGCTATGCAAATGTAGTGGTTAATGTTCTCTTTTCACTAGAGAGTTTAAAAGAACAGATTGTGTTCAATTCGGAGCAAAGTTTATGCTGCTTGTTGAATTCTGTGTTAGAGAAATGTAGCACTGATCGAACAAAAGTAGAAAGTGTGTCTGAAGTTCGTTATCTGTTAGATGAATGTTCAGGTCAAACAGACTTCTCTGAAAATAATCAGCAAGATTGTCAGGAGTTTTTAATGTATATGCTTGATGTATTGCAAGATGAGGGTGTAGATGTAGATCACCTGTTTGGGCTTTCTTATCAATGGCAGCATGACTGCGAGAACTGTATGGTATCAAGTACTACTAGTGCAGACTCGAAAAGATTTATATATTTAACTTTGCCAGACAGTAAATCAGTGTCCTTTAATAAGCTAGTAAATGCAGCGGATCACAACATGGAGTGTAGCCAATGTAAATGTGATATGATGTCAACATTATTTATACGTAGATATAGCCAGTATGTCATTTTAATGATCCAACGATGTAGGCCTGATGGATCAAAATTGTCAACTTTAATAAAAAATTTTGTGGCTTCTCAGCTGTCAATATCAGGGAGGACTTTTGTAACTGTAGCAATTATCTATCATGAAGGTCCATCAACAACATCAGGACATTATACAGCTTACTTAAAGTCTGGAAACGGCTGGTCATTCTGTAATGATTCCGTTGTAACTTTCCAAAAAAAATTGCCGTTTGACCTTAAAAATTCTTACCTGGTGTTTTTAAAACCAAAATTTTAAGTAGAGGGAATGTAAGTCTGCAATGCTGTCTAGATTAAAAATCCAACTATATAAACCTGATGCAAGTAGGTCTGCTTCATAGTAAGCAGTATCAGTGTCATAGGAAAAGGAGAACATGAGTGACAAAGAAGAGTAAGATATTAGTAGTCCAGGATTGTGAAAATAATCTCAAATATTTTATTTTTGAAAGTTGCGAAAATAGAAAATGTCGGGATTTGATTGGAAGAAATATAAGACTTGCGAATCGCGGCAACATGATTTGGCCTAGTGGAAACATGTGATAGAATGAGAGAAGTTTTTTTTTCTATGTAACATATTTTACGTATCGATGGAGGTTTTCTTTCAGAAAGTGGCGGGCTGAAAATATTTATAGCACAACAGAGTGGATGCTGTTTATAGGAGATCATTTGACGTCATTGAAAGTAAGTCAATTTTAAGGAGTTTTGAAATCAGATTTCTTAGGTTGTATGGGTTTTTTAAACACAGTCATTTTGATTGTGTTTTTTTTTCCCCGCTGTTACATGATGAATACCTTCAAGTCACTGATTTAAGTGAAATTTAATACATTCTGAGAACAGCAAAAATAAACCATTTAACATGTATAATTAATGTTATGGTTTTTGTACTTATGATATACATTTAGAAATGTGAGGTACATATGGGTAAGCTGAGTCTTCTGTAAGTGTCAATTTTAATGCTTACAGTGCTGTACTTCTGGGTACTGTTTTTTTTAAAAAAAAGAAAAGAGGCCTCACCTCAAAGAAAGCTCTTGAAAGCACACATCTTATTTGCATCCTAAAATAATCATTTTAAATGTTAGACACAATTTTATGATGGTTTCACATCTCTTTTGCGCTGTTATGGCATCACTATTGTGAGACATAAGCAATGCAAAAGAAGCATCATATTTCAAAATAGGCCTCATTTCATCAGCATGAAGATACTGTTTGTTGAAAATAAATATATTTAGGATTGTGGAAAGGGGCGACCACTCGGTCCCCCCGAACGTATGGCGGAGTGCCTCGATCCCCCCGGGAAGCCATTTTTGGGCGGGAGGCGAGTCTCGGCTGGTATGCCCGAAGCGGCGTAGCCGGGGCGCGTTTTTTCCCGCCCTAGAGTGGGCTGGCCTAGACACTGACGCAGCCAGCCACGCCCTCAGGGCAGGCAGGGGCGGGTTTTCGCCCGCCCTGAAGACGGATAAAAAGGGACGCAAGACTGGAAGACGTCCTCTTGTTCTTGTGCTCTGAAGCTGCACCTCCTCGCTACACGTGAGCTCGGGACAGAACGAAGAGCCAATTTTGAGCGTTTTTGATCTTTTCTTTTGTCTTCTAGATACTTTGTCGGAGAGATGCCCAAGAAAGGCGCGAAGAGAATGACGACTGATCAGATGGTTCGGGTCCTCGTCAAGGAGATGTCCGAGATAAAGAAGCGACTGGCGGAGCGAGACGGGGAGGAGGGATCGAAGCGTCCACCGGCTGGAGGGAAAACCAAGAGGCCAAGAAGAGGTCCGGCCGGGGGAGACGTCCCGGTTCCCTCTGCCCCGCTCGAGGCGCCGACCCCGGTACCGATGGAGGGGAATCCGATCCCCGTCGTCGTCACCCCGACATCTAACGAGGATATGCCCCCCGAGCTGGCGGCACAGCTAGCAGCGTGCTTGGGCGATAGTAGTGAGGGCGCCACGGCTGCCGAGGCACAGGCGCTGATGAAACAGTTGCGTGAAAAAAGAGACGCAGCCAAGGTGCCCGCACCGGCGGCAGTGATAGACAAGCCACAAGTGACGGAAGCAGCGTCCGGTGCAGGTAAGCGGCCATTGCCGATCGCAAGGGATGAGTCAGCACCCTCTCGTAGAGAGAAATTGGGTCAACATGTTCCTTTGGTAATAAAGGAAAAGATTTGGGCGGGGGAATACGTGAACATTTTCTCCTTGCTTGTCGATCATTATGAAGTGGAGCATGTTAAGAGTCAGAAGGACCTAATGCATCCGAGTGTTTGGCGCGCAAAAATGGCCGCCTTTAAGGTAAATGAGAATATTGGCAACTGGGGCAATGCCTGGGGTATTTTTACATCAATTTTGGGGGAACGTAGGCCTGAGTTGCTACCTGAGTTTCCAATTTATCAGTCACGAATTATGGGTTACTCGACATCATATCAAGGTAACCATTGGTTCTGTTATGACAACCTTTTCAGGAAAGAAAAGGAGCATAACAAAAGTTTAACTTGGGACTGTTATGATTCTTTGACATGGGATAAAATGAAAGAGTCAGGGATGTTGAAAATACCATTGGTGGGGAGCAATGTTGGTGAATACTCCCGCCAAAATGCAGGGACGCCCTTTCGGTCAGGTACGAGTACCGACGATTACTCGAGACCTGCCGGCAATACAGGGAAAAGGGGTTTCTGCTTCAATTTCAACAAAGGTAAATGTACTAGGCCTCCGGGATCCTGTAAGTTCAAACACGAATGTAGTAATTGTGGGTCGTCCCATCCTGAGTCCTCGTGCAGAGCCAGAACGGGTGAGAATGGGGGTAGAGGAGGCGCCAAACAGGTCTAATATAGTCCGAGGGGCGCCTTTACCAACCCCGATTGATACCTTGGCGATGATTCCTTGGCTCAGTGAATACCCAGATCGTACTTCTGCTGGGGTGCTGCGGAACGGTTTTTCATATGGTTTCCGCATCCCGGTAGGGGACTTTCAGGGCGTCGGGACGTGCAGAAATCAACTTTCCGTCTTGCAGCATACAACTGTAGTGCAAGATAAGATCCGGAAAGAGGTTAACCGGGGTCGGGTCGCCGGCCCGTTTAGTGTACCCCCGGTACCGTATTTTGTCTGTTCTCCGTTAGGGGTGGTCCCGAAGAAGGACCCAGGTGAGTTTCGATTAATTCATAATCTGTCAGCTCCACATGGTCTTTCGGTGAACGATGCAATTGATCCAGAGATATGTTCGGTGCGGTACGCATCATTTGATGAAGCAGTGGCCATTTTGAATCGCCTGGGGCCCGGGACGTTGATGGCGAAATCAGATATCGAGTCAGCGTTCCGGTTGCTCCCGGTACACCCAGACGACCAGCGTCTTCTGGGATTCATGTTTCAGGGATCATATTACTTGGATAGGTGTATGCCGATGGGATGCTCTATATCCTGTGCATATTTCGAGAAATTCAGTACTTTTCTGCAATGGGTATTCACCAAGAAGACGGGTTTCCGAAATGTAATGCATTACCTTGATGACTTTCTGTTCCTTGGGCCCGCCGGAAATCACGAGTGCGCCCAGGCCTTGGCTGAATTTTGTGTGTTAATGGGTCAATTTGGCGTGCCATTGGCACCAGGTAAAACTGTGGGTCCCACGACTTGCCTCGAGTTTTTGGGGATCGAGTTGGACTCTAGTGAGGGTTGTTTTCGTTTACCAGCTACCAAAGTGTCGGAATTCAGGGCAGCCCTACAAGTATGTATAAATGCATCTAAGGTTACGCTGAATCAGTTGCAACAATTGGTGGGGAAGTTGAATTTTGCCCTAAGGGTGATCCCAATGGCTCGCCCCTTTTCCCGTTCAATTGCCCAAGCGATGGTTGGCCTAAAGGAGGGTCATCATCGCACGAGACTGTCGGCTGAGGTCCGCCAGGACATGCGTATTTGGTTAGCATTTTTGGCGGACTTCAATGGTCGAGTCGTCTGGAACAAGCCAGCCGTGTCCTCTGAAGAGCTTGGTCTATGGACAGATTCAGCGGGGAGCATGGGCTTTGGCGCCATCTTCGGCACGAAATGGTCGGCACAAAGGTGGCCCCCATGGTGGCATGAAGAAGGGCTGACGAGTAATATTGCTTTCCTTGAACTGTTTCCCATTCTGGTGGCCCTCAGAACCTGGCCCGAAGGGTTCAAAGATCATTCTGTCGTGTTTTGGTCTGACAATATGACCGTTGTAGAATGCATCAATAGTCAGGCAGCCCGTTGTAAACTGATTTTAAGGCTGCTCAAAGAAATTGTCTTACTGTGTATGCAACTGAACGTGATATTCAGAGCAAAACATGTCCCAGGGGTGATGAATCAGGCGGCTGATGCACTGTCTCGTTTTCAAATGCAGGCTTTCTCGGGTTTCCTTCCCTCAGCGGACCCAGAGCCGGCACCCTTCCCCGAAGCTCTATGGTCTCTCGGTGCCCCGAACTTCGTCACCTCGTGGGAGAGAGTCTAGCGCCAAGGACGAGGAAGGCATATGAAGGGGCGTTTCGGGCCTATTTAGCCTTTTTGGGGACTGAGAGAGAGGGGCTTTGGGGTCAGGAGGAATGGGTAGTACATTTTCTGATGTCTTTGCGTAGGGCTGGGAAGTCGGTGGCTACGGCCCAAAGGCATCGTGCTGCCATTTCCTTTGTTGCCAGGGCCCATAATATCCAGGACCCGACAGCGTCTTTTGTGGTACAAAAGGCGCTGCGTGGGTGGCAACGCCTGGAGGGTCGCAGAGTAGATGAGAGGCGACCGATAGGTCTGGATAGGTTGTCCCAGTTGCTGGCCACACTCCCCACCACATGCTCGTCTCAGTTCGAGGCATGTTTGTTCCGAGCTGCATTTACGCTGGCATTTCACGGGGCGATGAGGATAAGTGAGCTGGTTGCAAGGAACAAACAGGATGTGGTGGGGGGTTTGTGCCGGGAACACGTTCAGATCAGGGGTGAAGCGATGATTGTCTCCTTTGTCAGGTCCAAGACCGATCAAGATGGGATGGGGGACTGCACGATCATTCGCAGGATCCCCGGGTCCTCCATGTGTCCGGTACAGTGTTTAGAAGATTACCTAGCACGAAGGGTGGCATCATGGGGGGGGACATTGTTGAGACACGCGGACGCCACCCCACTGACGAAGTTTCAGTTTCAGCGGGTGCTTGCGATGTCTATTACCGCAGCAGGCTTAGACCCGGGCGAATTCGGGACCCATTCCTTTCGGATAGGGGCTGCCACTGAAGCTACAGCCAGGGGTCTTAATGTTGAACAAGTAAAACGAGTGGGGCGTTGGTCCTCCAATTGTTATAAGAGATATGTGCGGTTGCACATGTTGTGAAGCTGTAATAATGCACTCACGCTTCTTGTCTTTTGTTTGGTTTTCAGTTGCGCAAGCCCACGAGGCAGGGCGGACTATGCAGTCGACCCAACACCAGGCCAGCGGTCAGACATCACCGGCTGTGAGAAAGGAGGTGTGGGTCGTGGGCCACTCATACGTGAGGTGTGCCGCAGACGTATTCGAAGCAGGTGACATGATTCACGTACCTGGGGAATACGGGTACAGAGTGTCCTTCTACGGAAGAGGCGGTCTCTGTATTGACCAGTTTCAAGCATTCTTTGAGGGATTGTTAGGGCGGACGAGGTCACCGCCGTCTATAGTCATAGTACATTTAGGGGGCAATGATTTGGTCACCACCGGTAGATGACTTCTCCTAGAGGCAATGCTTTCCACTGTAAGTTGGTTGGCGAGGAAAGTTCTGGGGTGCATAATTGCGTGGTCTCATATGATCCCACGAAAAGTGTGGCGGGGGGCTATCTCGATTCCTGCTTTGAACCATTCTGTTAGAAAACTTAATAACAAAGTGAGTAGGTTGTTCCGTTCCAAGACATTGCATTCTATCTCGCATAGTTGTATTAATGATGACAGTATGTATTTGGGGGATGGTGTGCATTTGTCGCGGGTGGGGAATGAGTTACTCATAGGAGACTTCTTAGCTTGGTTAAAGACGTTAAAACATGACCTTTAGGTAGGAGTTTTGTGGGGGGTCCGGATAGCCGGTCAACTATCCGGACCTGTGGCGGTAAGGTCATGATCGGTGAGCACTAATTAGAAGATCCCTATGAGTGGGCGTCCCCCAACACGGATGGGAGCGCTCGGGTGAGGTGGCCATTGGCCCCTCAATGGGGAGGCGGTCCCTTCTAAGGATGGGTCGCCGGAAGTAAAGGAAAGGCGGTCAAGGCCCCTTCCTGTGTAGGAGGGGTTACAGCCCCCTCCTGGGGAATTTCCCGGGGCCAGTGACATCTGCGACGGCAGATGCGGTAAGTTGTGTGGGGTTGGGGGGAGGTCTACGATACCTTCTAGATACCTCACACGAGTATTCGAACGACCTTTAACTGGCGTCGAGTTCTTAAGTGCCCCCGTCAAGTCAAGGGAAATTGGTAGTAGTTGCACTTGAGGTAAGCCTCCGTGCTGTCGCCCCTCCCAAGTGGGAGGGGTAAGTCTGGTTAGTGATCTTGACACCGGTTATGACCTTGCCGTTGGCCCTTAAACGTTAGGATGTACAATTTCAATATTTCTAGAGAATGTTTTGTAGGATGCTAGTTCGGCTAGGAGAACCTCTGTATTAGAGAATATGTTAAAGTTAGCCAAACAGCGCAATGTGGTAATGAAATTGTACATAACATGAAACGTTTAATGTTTTAATTTTGTTTTAATAAATACGGCCGGGAGGGTCACTCCCTCCCACTTCCAAAAAACTTCAAGAACTGTTTCCGGTTTCCCTCCTTTTGGGGATTGTGTTGAGAGGGGGTGGCGGGTATCTCAGCCATATGGAAAGGGGCGACCACTCGGTCCCCCCGAACGTATGGCGGAGTGCCTCGATCCCCCCGGGAAGCCATTTTTGGGCGGGAGGCGCGTCTCGGCTGGTATGCCCGAAGCGGCGTAGCCGGGGCGCGTTTTTTCCCGCCCTAGAGTGGGCTGGCCTAGACACTGACGCAGCCAGCCACGCCCTCAGGGCAGGCAGGGGCGGGTTTTCGCCCGCCCTGAAGACGGATAAAAAGGGACGCAAGACTGGAAGACGTCCTCTTGTTCTTGTGCTCTGAAGCTGCACCTCCTCGCTACACGTGAGCTCGGGACAGAACGAAGAGCCAATTTTGACCCACCCACCAGCCCCTGAGGACAGCCAGTTGTTTGTAATAAAGTTGATCGATAATTATGTTTCTGTTTCGTTTACAGGTTGTGATAGTATCATGTTGAGGTTGATTATAATAAAGACTGGTGTATGTTGTGTAGTTTTTGCGATTAAAATGATTCGATATAGTGTTGAATTTTAAGCATGCTCTTTCGGTCGTAGTGACCAATGTTTTCGTAGGTTTTATTAGCATTGTCGTATTTATTTCTTGGTAGGCGGTAAGGTCATGATCGGTGAGCACTAATTAGAAGATCCCTACGAGTGGGCATCACCCAACACGGATGGGAGCGCTCGGGTGAGGTGGCCATTGGCCCCTCAATGGGGAGGCGGTCCCTTCTAAGGATGGGTCGCCGGAAGTAAAGGAAAGGCGGTCAAGGCCCCTTCCTGTGTAGGAGGGGTTACAGCCCCCTCCTGGGGAATTTCCCGGGGCCAGTGACATCTGCGACGGCAGATGCGGTAAGTTGTGTGGGGTTGGGGGGAGGTCTACGATACCTTCTAGATACCTCACACGAGTATTCGAACGACCTTTAACTGGCGTCGAGTTCTTAAGTGCCCCCGTCAAGTCAAGGGAAATTGGTAGTAGTTGCACTTGAGGTAAGCCTCCGTGCTGTCGCCCCTCCCAAGTGGGAGGGGTAAGTCTGGTTAGGGATCTTGACACCGGTTATGACCTTGCCGTTGGCCCTTAAACGTTAGGATGTACAATTTCAATATTTCTAGAGAATGTTTTGTAGGATGCTAGTTCGGCTAGGAGAACCTCTGTATTAGAGAATATGTTAAAGTTAGCCAAACAGCGCAATGTGGTAATGAAATTGTACATAACATGAAACGTTTAATGTTTTAATTTTGTTTTAATAAATACGGCCGGGAGGGTCACTCCCTCCCACTTCCAAAAAACTTCAAGAACTGTTTCCGGTTTCCCTCCTTTTGGGGATTGTGTTGAGAGGGGGTGGCGGGTATCTCAGCCATATGTAGGGGTCGTAGAGAAGTAGAGGTTTCTATAAGTGTCAAAGTTGTTTAAAAAGTGTTTCTTCTTGAACCTTTTCCCTTCTTTTTTCTAATTTTTAAATACATGTTTTAATATTTTTGGAAATGTTTGTTCTCTCTTTTACAGATTGAATGTATGAAAAATTTTCTTTAAAAATTAACAAGAATTATAAGGTAAATGTTTTCTACTTTTTTAACCTGCATTCCACTGCTGATGATGTCACTGACTATGTTATGAATGATGTAATAATTGGGCATATCTGTTATCTCGTTAAAAAAACGAACAGTAAGTTTAAGGATAGGAAACAGACAGTTATGTTACAAAAAAGACAGCTATAGGACGTAAACAAAAAAAACTGTTACTCGCAATCCACTGCTGATGATGTCACTGACTATGTGAAAAATAGTGTAATATATGACATGATCAGAAGTGAATTGCGGGTCACAGTATCTTTTCTTTACTCCCTATAGCTATCTTTATAGTAACATAGCTGTCTGTTTTCTTTCCTTATACTTACTGTTCCTTTTTTTAAAAATAATTTTTTGGGTGCGCTCAAAGTTCGCGTACCGGAGTGCGAACTGGGAGCGAACTAATAGAAATAGAGCTTGGCAGAGTTCAAAGAATTCTACCAATTTTTTTTAATAATGGGGAGGTAGTTCTGAAAAGAACTTTTTTTTTGTTTTTGTTGTTTTAAATTTTTTTATTAGTTTTCTGAACATTTTTTAAATTTTTTTGTTTTTTTCTGAACATTTTGTATTTTTTTTTATTTTTTGGGGGGAGGGGGGAAACAAAAATGATTCATCGAAGAGGGCTCAACAGGAGCAACAAAAAAAAGAAGAATTTATTTTTGGGGGCGTTTTGGACATACATGATTTTTGATGGCTCTAATGATAAGAGTTATACTACTTTCGCGGTAGCATAATGTTTGATTGCACCTCACACAAACTTGTTTGACTTCCCCCATGTCCATTTGAATATTTGGGATCAGCTCCCTTGCTTCAGGTCCCGTAACTTCTGGCACAACCGATCTTCTGGCTATTGCTGGTGAATTCTGTTGTTCGTCTCGAAGCTGAGCTGCACTGTAGTTATTTGGGTGCCACCTGCTCATGTGTCTGTGCATAGTGAAATTCCCATAACTATATTTTTTATCCGTGCCTCTAGAAAGACGTTCATCACAGATTCGGCAAAAGACATACCTGGCGTTCACTTTCTTTTGCCCTGGTGGAAATTTGAAAAATTGCCAAATGAAATTTTCCTTCCTGTTGTATCTCCTGGGCTCCTCAGGCAAATATTCAGACTCTTCCTCCTCTTCCCGCTCTTCCTCTTCTTGAAAGATTGGTTGAGTTGGTGGTCCTTTCTTTCCATGAGGAGGTGGAGGTGGTGGTGGGGGAACACTACCAGAAGCAACAACAGAAGCCATTTCCCTGGATTGTACAAAGGTCTTTCTCTCATCAAGATGAAAGTCAGAGTGAGGAAAGAAGGAGGGGTTTTCATCATTTGGGAAAAGCCAAAGTTCTAAACCAATGAAAAGTGTTAATTTTAGATCACATGACCTAGTATTACATCATTAGGAAACCAAAAGTGAAATGAACTAATGAAAAGTGTTATTATCGAGTCACATGACCTGCTGTCTTTACGTTTTGCGCTTTGCGCCGCTATCCAATCCGCTTTCGAGTCCGCTAACTTGGCGCGTCGGATAACGTATTACGCGACAACGCAAAACGTCATGATAACGTAACAGTCACGCTTAAGGAGCGATTACCGGCTCGCGCACCAAGTCGCGGCTTTGAATTCAGCTAACGGGAAGCTGACCAGTTCGCGGACTAGGAGCGGAACAATTTTTTTTTTTTTAAAAATGTATAAAAAAAATGTACAATATATTTTATGATTTAAAGAAAAATACATTTTACAGATAGAAATATTAGCTTTCAAAAAACCATTGAAATTCAATGAAAAAACCATAGGTTATACTCCATATATAGTTAGGAATTAGCATTTACAAAACCTTATTTTACTCGCATAAAACCATTGAAATTCCATATATAGTTAGATGCGCTAACTATATATCGCGCACCCGCAATCCACTGCTGATGATGTCACATATTACATCATTCATGACATGGTCAGTGACATCACTGATGACATCACTGATGACATCTCAAATGACATCTCAAATGACATCACTGATGACATCTCAAATGACATCACTGATGACATCACTGATGACATCTAATTTGACATGACTGATCACATCACTGATGATATCATTCATGCGATAATACGATGAACCTCTTCAGACTCTAATATAACCTTAGATACAATCAGTGTAAACAGACACTCACAGACTGCCACTCATCCATGGAGTTACTCAAACACCTAGTCAGTCATGCAAAGAATCAATCACACCTCCATTTCCTCAACTATACAGTTATACAAACTTTACTTATTCAAACATATACTAACACATATTTACTCTCTTATACAATCCCTGATACAAGTTCACAATGATCCATACAGCCACTCACACATTCACTGGCTCTTATGCACAGTTATTTATATATGTCAACTCTCACATGTACTGTGTTTTACATATGTACTTACTTTGACATGTAGCACTGAGATATCCATTCACTCACCAATACACTCATGCACACAGTCAACCGCCCATACAGCTGTTTCCACATGCACTTTTGAACCCATACATCTAGTGTATCAACTGCTCACACATCTATGCACAGAGTCACACACCTCCCAGCCACCCACACACACACTCAGTCTCCCATACATATACTTGGGCAACCAATCAATAATCCATATAGTTACTCATATAGCTACTGATCAACACATGGAACAGTTTACAGAACAACAGACATAATGATGCACAAATTGAGACAGTTTAGTCATTAACCCATGCACTCAGTGAGACACATTTAATCACTCACTCATATAGTCAGTCATGCACCTACTAAATCCTTCATCCAGACACTTATATATCCACTCATTCTTCAATATGTAAGAGATATTTTAACTTTACAGAAACATACAGTCACTGGATGATGTCATTTGAGATGTCATCAGTGATGTCATCAGTGATGTCACTGACCATGTCATGAATGATGTAATATGTGACATCATCAGCAGTGGATTGCGGGTGCGCGATATATAGTTAGCGCATCTAACTATATATGGAATTTCAATGGTTTTATGCGAGTAAAATAAGGTTTTGTAAATGCTAATTCCTAACTATATATGGAGTATAACCTATGGTTTTTTCCTTGAATATATATATATATATATATATATTCACTGAAAAAACCATAGGTTTCACACCAGTTATAGTTAGCTGGAAATTTTACTGATATAAAACCATTGAAATTCCCACGTTATAGTTAGTCGGACTCACTATAACTTGCGCGTGCAATGCACTGCTGATGACATCACATATTACATCACTCATGACATGGTCAGTGACATCACTCATGACATCACTGATGACACCATCCAGTGAATATGTGTCTTTCTGAAAAATAAATATTAGTGAGTTATGTTTAAATATTTAAATACATATATTAGTGTTTCACTTTGTGTATAAGTGGCTACATGTGTTGATAAGTAGCTACATGCGTATGTATATGGGTTATTTGATATTTTTAGTAGTATCAGTATGAGTGTCTATATGGTTTGGTGGAGGTATTACTTAGCACATAGATGCATGAGTGACTGACTCTTTGTTTGTATGTGTTTTGAAGACAGCATATGTACAGGACTGTATGGGTGGATGAGTGTCTATATGTGTTTGTTAGTGAGTGAATGACTGTCTCACTAGTGTCTTTATCAGTAACTACATATGTTTTAATCTAGTATATATGAATATTGATGTATATAAGTGAGTATATGTGAGAGTAAGAGATTGTAAGATTTCCTGTTTAAATAAGTATGTGTTTCTATAAGTGATTGTTTAAGAGAATAAATATGTGTAATTTTCAGTAGAAGTAAGGTGGAAGTGTGTGTATAACTCTATATTCAAATAAATGGTTGATCAATAGTTTATTTGCACGTGTGAATATGTGTGTGAGTAACTTTTGGATGAATGTCGGTGTGTAACAGGATGTATAGGTGTATCTCTTCATATGATCAGTGAGTATATGTATGAGTGACTATATAGAACTGTTGGTGAATGAGTGGATGTGTATATAGATAGTGGAAGTACAGAATTGCTTGTTGTAACTGATATAGGTATGTCCATTTTTTAAAAATTTCAGTTTCTATTTTTGAATATGTGTCTCAAGGGTTACTTTACACTGAGAGGAGGTCTGTGACTGTGTCACAAGGATGGTGTCATCAGTGATGTCATGAGTGATGTCACTGACCATGTCATGAGTGATGTAATATGTGATGTCATCAGCAGTGCATTGCACGCGCAAGTTATAGTGAGTCCGACTAACTATAACGTGGGAATTTCAATGGTTTTACATCAGTAAAATTTCCAGCTAACTATAACTGGTGTGAAACCTATGGTTTTTTCAGTGAATTTAATAGGTTTTTTAAATGCTAATTCCTAACTATAACCGGTGTGAAACCTATGGTTTTTTCAGTGAATTTCATAGGTTTTTTAAATGCTAATTCCTAACTATAACTGGTGTGAAACCTATGGTTTTTTCAGTGAATTTCATAGTTTTTTTTAATGCTAATTCCTAACTTTTTATACAGACTCATACCTATGTGTTTTTTAGTGAATTGCTAAAGTATGTTTTTGTAAAAATGAACACTATAATGTATATTGAGATATTATTTTAAATTTAAAATATTTTTTTTTTATATTTCACTCTGGTGCGCTTCCGGTGCGCGCACCGGTGCGCGTACCGTCAGCGCACTAACAAAAAAAAAAAGAAAAAAAAATAATGAAGGAGGGACTGTGTAATAGATAGTAAGACAGATAAAAAGTGTAAAAGGAAGTAACTCAGAAAAGAAAAATGAATAAGGGAGCAAAAGAAAGAAGAAATAGGAAGAAGACTAAAGCAGAGGTTAAGGGAGAATGTAAATGGATGTTGAAAGTAAAAAGAAGGACAGTTAAGTATGAGAATGACAGGTAGTGACGGAATCAAAGGAAAAGAATAGCAGTGATTGAGGGAAAGTAAATATCAGTGAATATAAGTAAAGAGGGGTGAAAGAGGGTACATGTAAGTGAATAAGGGAAACACATGGGGAGTAATAGAGAGAAAGAAGAGAGAGAGTAAAAGAAAGACAAAAGGAAGAACTAACTGAACTACAGTACAATGAGTGTGAAAGAAAAAAAAATGGAGAAAGAGAAAGAGGGTTAGGAAACTAAAGCAGTGGTACTAAGAGAATATGAAAAAGATAAAAAGTGGTGGAAGGAACAGAGGAAATGCAGATAGTTCCTATTAGATTAAGAAGTTGTGAATGAAGTGCAGTAAAGAAACAGCGATGAAAAAAGAGTGTAAATTAGTAAAGAGAGGTAAATAAGGGTGAAAAAGAAAATGAGTGTATAACAATGTGAACACAATATAAATTACACAATGCAAACTACACAATAACTTCTACAATATGTTACATTATTTATTTTTGCTGTTCTCAGAATATATTGAATTCCACTTAAATTAGTGAGTTCAAAGTCTTCATCATATAACAGCGGAAAAAAAAAAACACAATCTAAAAGATTGTGTTTAAAAAAACCCATTCAAACATACATCTCATATATGTACACTAATCTTTGATTCACTTACTTTTCCATGAGGCCAAATAGAAGATAGTGAAGGTCCTTTTGGTGGAAAAAAAGTCTGCTGTTCCTTATAAGTTCCATTTCATCGACTTCCTATGAAAAAAGATCTAAAAACATCATACCATACACAATCCTCACGGCCAATTTGTGTCTGATATATCGGTATTTTTTACTTTGAGATCCACTTAAAGTATCTACATGAGATAAATAATTTAAAATATTAGATTAACTAACTAACTAACTAACTTTTATTAACTATTCCCGTCTTCAAAGGCCAATTCCCTTTACTAAAACTTTGGTTTTAAAAACACTAGATAAGAATTTGTAGAGTCATAAGGCAAACGTTGTTTATAAGTTAAATGAGAATCATTGCAGTAACTCCATCCATTTTCAGATTTTAAGTAGCATGTATAATGTCCTGAGGTGGTCGAAGATCCATCATGATAAATAATAGCTTCAGTTGTAAAGGTCCTTCCAGAAATTGATAACTGAGAAGCCACAAAATTTTTGATAGAAGTTGTCAATTTAGTTCCATCAGGTCTACATCGTTGGAAAACTAAAATGATATACTGCCCATACCTTTGTATAAATAATGTGGACAGCATTGTACAGTTACATTGGGTACACACCATATTATGATCTGCTGCTTTAACTAGATTTTTAAAAGACACTGATTTACAGTCTGGTAAAGTCAAATATATAAATCTTTCAGTGTCTATTCTAGTAGTACTTGATAAACTACAATTGTGGCAGTCATGCTGCCATTGATAAGAAAGACTGAAAAGATTATCTACATCTACACCTTCATCTTCCAAAACACCAAACATATACATTAAAAATTCCTGACAATCCTGCTGAATGTTCTGTGAAAATTTATCTTGACCAGAACACAAATCTAAAACATTTCGAATTTCTGTTACACTTTCTATTTGTGGTGTACCACTGCTACATTTCTGAAACACAGAATTCAATAAACCACACAATCTTTGATCCCGATTTTCAACAATCTGTTCTTGTAAACTTTTAAGAAAAAAAACAACATTAACCACTACATTAGCATAGCAGTTGACACCAGAACTATTTTCAAACTGAAATCCAACAACATTTTCTCCACAATTCTTTTTCTTCCTGTTTTCAATTACAGTTTTCTCTACTTTTTGTCTTTTTGCAACTACCTCACTACAATTATCCTCATTTCTTCTTTTTCGGCCTACCACACGTTTTTCAAACAGAGGATATTGAGGCAAATGTGGAGCATACTCTCTTCTTAACCTATTGTATTCTTTAACACAATCTAGATCTGCACAAATCTTTGTCTCATCACACGCAATCAAGTACAATCCTGATAAAGTTCTGACTCGAGATAATGCCACATATGCCATACCCTCTTTAAACACAGATCTTCCAATGTTCACTAAAGCACCATCTACACTTAAACCTTGAGATTTATGAATTGTCACCGCATACGCCAAACAAACAGGAAACTGTTTTCGGCGAACATATAAGTCTTTTACAAGTAAAAATCTAGCAGAACAACGACTTATTTGTTGTACTTGTTCAATGCCATCAAATTTTATTTTTATAAATTCAATTCCATCTCTATTTCTGTAATTCACAAAATCAACAACATAACCCATTGCTCCATTTACCAGACCGCTTTCAACATTTAAATTCCTTCTCAAAATGATACGACAATTTAAACACACATTCAAAGTCTTTTCAAAACCAGCTGTTTTTGAAATACTTTTCTCCAATGAATGCAATTTAGTTTTCAAATTTTCTGACAAAACAATTGTTGCACCCATATGCTCTATTTTATCTATTGCTTCCAGTTTCACAATCTCTTCATTTTCTAAGTCTAACATTTTTTGGTTGAAGATGGAACATTCTTGCAGAGTTGGCATCAAACATATCCCAGATTTCTTCTCAGTCATTTTTTAAAAAATATTCTCTGGAAGAATGTTTTCATTTGGATACAAATTTGAAATTAATCAACTATGCAAAGCTTTTTTCCCTTTCTCAGTCATTTTTCCAATTCTTACATCTTGTAGAATATTTTTATAATCTTCATCCTTGGCCTGTCGCATATTTTGAAGCAGTTCAGCATATTTAAAATTTAGCCATATATTAACATTTCCAATGCTTCCAAGGGACTTCCTGGTATCTTCATGCGTGAGCATTTTAAACACTGGTTGTCCTTTTACTGGAGTCAACTGCAATAGATCTCCAAAAACAATAATGTGTTTTCCTCCAAATAACACATCATAGTCTGTTTTAAGAATTTCTTGCATTCTCAAATGCACAAAAGCAAGCATTAGATTTGAGACCATGCTTACTTCATCTATGATAAGAAGTTTCATTTTCTTCAAGACTCTTGAAACTTCAGAACACGCATCTCCAGATAGCTTGTTGTAATGCAATTTATTATCATGTTCAACTGGCAGCATCAATAAACGATGTAGAGTAATCCCTTTAATGTTATGTGCTGCCAGACCAGTTGGAGCAGTTACAACACAAGACAGTGGTGAATCAGTCCTTTTCTGCAGATAACTTGCAACGGCTTTAATTAGAAAACTTTTTCCTGTCCCCGCTTCTCCACTTACGTACAATCGGACAGGGTCAAATAATATACATGAGCACTCTTTTTTCTCATGTCTGAATCCATGTTCAATCTGCTCTGTGACTTCATCATATATCTTTTTCTGCTCAATGTTTAGTTGCTTTACCAAATCTTCTAAGTTAACTCCATCCTCTTGAGCTTGTTCCATAGCTCTTTCCACCTCATCCATGGCAGTGGCAGCTTCATTTTGGATAATTGGTCCTCCTAGTGGATCCTGGCTCAATGAAGTAGAACTCTGACTATCTTGAGAACTGTTTCTAGCTATCTCTTCAGCAATTGTAGTTTCTTGCTCCATTTCTTCATTCAACATTTGCAGATAATTTAGAAAAATAGGACATTCTATGGTATCCTTAGTTGCATTAAAAGAGTCTTCATAACAGACAAAATCTCCAAGTAGTTCCTCTTCTGTACGCAATGGCTTGAAGAGTTGCAAAAGAGCTAAATAGTAAAATTCTCTTTTGTCTGGAACTTCACAACTCAATTTTCGATGATTAATCAAATGGCCTTTTTTCTGCTTCACTAGACATCCTTCATAGCCAATGAGTGCATATTTTCCATTATTGATATCTTCTGTGATGTTCCTCTTATAACTGTAGTTTTGAAGAACTTCATACAAACATGTGTTCTCAAGGTGAGTACTTCTATTTGGATAGTATGTATCCAACATATTAGTCTTCAAAATATCTGTACTGTTTGGTTCTTTTTCCGCCAAATATTCAATTTCTTGTACAGATTTCAAAACTCGGTTTCGTGTTACAGCAAGACCAAGACTCACCCAAATGATTGTTCTTGATTTGGCATAGAGACTTGCTGATGATAACCGATCAGAACATTCATATGCTCCAATTTCTCGATGCGACAACATCTTCAGACTGAAACTGTATAATTTCTTGCTTAGACTCTTTTCATGTGAAATGTCCTCCCACATTTCCTTCAGTTCTGTCTTTTCTTTTTTGGTGATGTAAGATGTCACATATCGAGCCACAGCAATAGAGTTGTCAGCAACGAACTGAATATCCATGTTAGCATTCCACATGGACAAAATCACTGGGTTGTAATCGTTGATGTACTTAGATTCTTCATTTCTTTTCAAATTATATGTATTTTTGGGAGATTTCCTCGTCACAGTATGTCGTAGAGATGACATCAAATTATTTACTCTTCCCTTAGAAATCACTGGTCGAGGAAATGCAAAACGACATTTCGTGTAGTACTTTTCCTTGTTTTTAAATTTTCGACGACAGTACTTTCCACAACGATGAGATTGAAAACGTAAAACTTGTTGCCTTAAATTGTTTTCTTCAGTAGATTTTGGAACAGCACATGTTGAATACTCTTCAATGAAACTCATCACTGTTTCATCTGAATCTGATCCAAATTTAGGTGCATCTTTAATCCACAACAACATATGTATATGAGGAGCACCTCTCGCTTGATATTCCTTCCTCCAAAAGAAATCCAAAACCTCTCCAAGGGGAGGATTTTTTTTGTTGGTAATAAAAGACATCATAGCTTCAAATCTATGATTAAAATATCTGCAAACATTCACTGGATCTAAAGAACACAGTTCTCCTGGTGTTTTCAATTCTATATTTCGTATGTTTTCATTTGCCTCCCGTAGAAATTGAAGTAAATCGTCCCATGCATACTCAGCACAGCTAAGAGTGAGGAACCATGTAGGAGTTCCTAAGTTTCTTAGCATACATTTCAATTCTCCATGACGACAAAACCAATACTCGTTGGTTCCACGTTGACATGCCATGAGATTGATTAGCTGAGATTCCAAAATACTGTCTTGCAGATTAACTTTCTCCATAAAGTCCCTTGCACAAACATTCTGCAAATAAGGTCCACTTTTTAATATATGATTAACTGCATAAGAAAGCCCAGACAAATCACTTTCAAATAGTAGATGAAATAAATATGGAAAGCATTGACGAAACCTTGGATCTTCTGCATATAATCTTAGAGTCCGGTATTCAGCTGCAGGAATTTGAACTGGTCGATCATCATATCGTCCACCACAACCTGTTGGAAATAATTGTGGAAAACAACGAGCTTCCAAACTTTCTTCCCATACACTAATGGGACTTCCTTTTGCTGCTTTCATTTGAAACAAGTCAATTGCAGTTCCCATTACTTCTTTGGAATGCAAAGGATGAACAGTATAATGTTCATATATTTCTTCAGTTCTAGACACATCAACTTTTTCAATTTGACCAACTGAAGAATCACTATCTTCTTCTATAGCTGTTTCCTCTGCTCCAACACTTACATCTTTGTAGTACTCATTGTTTTTGACCAAATACAACGTTGCCTTCTTGACTTTTTTAACATCCACTAAATCTTGCCAAATTTTCTTACTCTTTGTTGGAACCCCATTAACTAGAATAACTAAAGGATCTTCTTCTACTCTTTCTACACCAATTGTATTAATATTTTTCTTTACATCTAGAGGCAAATAAACAACTCTTCCCTTTAATCCTCTCAGTAAATCTGATGGAGGCAATTTCCCTGTCTTAGGCTCCATGCGTACAATAGCCTGAAAAGGATGGACACATTGAATCAAAATAGATTCATAAGTATTTAGATCCATCAATTCAGAAGGAATATCTATCAACTGAAGATTATTATAAACTGCTCTAGCAGGCATTCTATTTTCATTTAATTTTTTCAAACAATAATTACAAATACGCTGATCCAAACTCAAATCAAAAGAATTCTCCACCAACAAATAACCTACAAAATCCTCCCATTGACTATTATTTTCCAATTCACTTTTTGCATATAAATCAACTAACCTGGTCTGAATTTTATAATGAGTCCGTCGACAACACACACAAGTTAAATTAGGCCTCTCACTTGATTTCACCTTAAACTTGATAATTTCCTCATCAAACTTTTCAATACTTGAAATTTGTCCATTATCTTCTGCATTACCATCCATTACTATATCTATTTCTACACTGTCCTCTTTGTTCCCAAAATAACAAAACTCAATTTCTTCACAAATAGTCTTCACATCCACTTCAGATCCATGCAAAAGAGCACTATTTAACTGTTTAAGCTTAAGTGCAGGACTTTTTGCATAATACAACTTCCTCACTAATTTCCTTACGTTATTATGATGCACTGCTAACATCCTAAAATGATGAAAAACACTCCGACAAACTTTTCTAGAAAGACAAGCTAGTGAATGCCCTTGCAAACCTGTGCTTTCTCTCACTCTGCAAGGATCTAACTCTTGCAGGATCTTCATTTTTTGTTTGAGACTTTTTTTACTATATGTACGTAAGAAATTTCGAAGCAAATCGATTGATTCCTGTCGCACACTACAAATACTACTGCATTTCCATGTGTACACTGGACCCTTAGTACGTCTCCCTAAAACTTCATCAGCTAACACCTCTTCTGCATCTCTAGATACAAGTTTCTCTTTTTCCATCACACAACTATCTTTCACCTCATATGCACGACCACTGGTGTCAACTGCATGCACCAAATCATTTTCCTGAAAGTAACTCTCCTCATTGAAAAAAGGCTCAGAATTTGAACTATGCATCCATTCACCAGAAAATACTTCACAAAAATTACTCCGATTAATAATTCTTTTCCATCTACTGTTCGATTTGAAAACATCAATTGCCTTATTAAGTATCCTAATTCTATTGATTATTAAAATAAATAATTTTTTCTTAACTTCAAAAGCCTGATCAACAATCTTTTCTACACTTTTCTTTTTCTTGTAAAAAGCAGCTTTTAGTTTACTTTTCTTATCATTTTTTAGCAAATTTAAAACTACCCTATTGCGAAACATTCGCCTACGAATGTCCCCAAAAACATTTACCCTTCTATTGCTATCCATTCTCTTCTCTCCTGCTACAATGGAAACATTTTTTGTGGGCTTCTCTTTCCTTTTTAGATTTGTTGACTTTTTCTGTATATTCACATTAGCAATATCATTTTTTTTTCTACGACATATGTTGCGAAGAAAAGACTTAATTGGCTTACCAGAAGCTTTTCTGGTGTTTTTTGAAGTACTTGTTGAAGAGGATTCCATAAACTCTGTTGTTGATGTTCTCCTTTTCCGTATGTTATTTTTGATATTTCTTTGCTTTGAAGGCATTTTTGCTTCCTTTTCAGAAGTTGATTTGAATCTGTTGTTCTGTTAAAAAAACACATGAAAGACCACTATTAGCAAACAACAAAGTAATGTTAAAAAGCAAACAATATATACAATAAATTGCAACATATTTAAGTTTATACAATAGCAACTCATGGCTTTATTTATAAAGGCCTTGCGCCACCAGTGCGTCACTTTTTACCCATGTTTAAAGTAATGCACCAGCTGCACATGGCAATCATAAATAAGGGCCAAATGCAAATACCAATCATTTGCACCCACAAATCGATTTTTGAATAACATGTAAGAAACACTGCGAGGACCTAAGTACAACCACTCAATATCATCAAACAAAGTCAGGGTCTGATTTATAAAGGCCTTGCGCCACCAGTGCGTCACTTATTACCCATGTTTAAAGTCATGCATCAGCTGCACATGGCAATCATAAATAAGGGCCAAATGCAAATACCAATCAATTGCACCCAAAAATCCATTTTGAATAACATGTAAGAAACACTGCGCAGAACCTAAATACAACCACTCAATATCATCAAACAAAGTCAGGGCCTCATTTATAAAGGCCTTGCGCCACCAGTGCATCACTTATTACCCATGTTTAAAGTGATGCATCAGCTGCACATGGCATTCATAAATAAGGGCCAAATGCAAATACCAATCAATTGCACCCAAAAATCGATTTTTGAATAACATGTAAGAAACACTGCGCAGAACCTATGTGCAACCACTCAATATCATCAAACAAAGTCAAGGCCTGATTTATAAAGGCTTTGCGCCACCAGTGCATCACTTATTACCCATGTTTAAAGTGATGCATCAGCTGCACATGGCATTCATAAATAAGGGCCAAATGCAAATACCAATCAATTGCACCCAAAAATCGATTTTTGAATAACATGTAAGAAACACCGCGCAGAACCTAAGTACAACCACTCAATATCATCAAACAAAGTCAGGGCCTTATTTATGAAAGCCTTGCGCGACCAGTGCGTCACTTATTACCCATGTTTAAAGTCATGCATCAGCTGCACATGGCAATCATAAATAAGGGCCAAATACATATACCAATCAATTGCACCCAAAAATCGATTTTTCAATAACATGTAAGAAACACTGCGCAGATCCTATGTACAACCACTCAATATTATCAAACAAAGTCAGGGTCTCATTTATAAAGGCCTTGCGCCACCAGTGCATCACTTATTACCCATGTTTAAAGTGATGCATCAGCTGCACATGGCATTCATAACTAAGGGCCAAATGCAAATACCAATCAATTACACCCAAAAATCGATTTTTGAATAACATGTAAGAAACACTGCGCAGAACCTATGTACAACCACTCAATATCATCAAACAAAGTCAGGGCCTTATTTATGAAAGCCTTGCGCCACCAGTGCGTTACTTATTACCCATGTTTAAAGTCATGCATCAGCTGCACATGGCAATCATAAATAAGGGCCAAATACATATACCAATCAATTGCATCCAAAAATCGATTTTTGAATAACATGTAAGAAACACTGCGCAGAACCTAAGTACAACCACTCAATATCATCAAACAAAGTCAGGGTCTCATTTATAAAGGCCTTGCGCCACCAGTGCATCACTTATTACCCATGTTTAAAGTGATGCATCAGCTGCACATGGCATTCATAAATAAGGGCCAAATGCAAATACCAATCAATTGCACCCAAAAATCGATTTTTGAATAACATGTAACAACCACTCAATATCATCAAACAAAGTCAGGGCCTTATTTATGAAAGCCTTGTGCCACCAGTGCGTCACTTATTACCCATGTTTAAAGTCATGCATCAGCTGCACATGGCAATCATAAATAAGGGCCAAATACATATACCAATCAATTGCACCCAAAAATCGATTTTTGAATAACATGTAAGAAACACTGCGCAGAACCTAAGTACAACCACTCAATATCATCAAACAAAGTCAGGGTCTGATTTATAAAGGCCTTGCGCCACCAGTGCATCACTTATTACCCATGTTTAAAGTGATGCATCAGCTGCACATGGCAATCATAAATAAGGGCCAAATACATATACCAATCAATTGCACCCAAAAATCGATTTTTGAATAACATGTAAGAAACACTGCGCAGAACCTAAGTACAACCACTCAATATCATCAAACAAAGTCAGGGCCTTATTTATGAAAGCCTTGCGCCACCAGTGCGTCACTTATTACCCATGTTTAAAGTCATGCATCAGCTGCACATGGCAATCATAAATAAGGGCCAAATACATATACCAATCAATTGCACCCAAAAATCGATTTTTCAATAACATGTAAGAAACACTGCGCAGAACCTATGTACAACCACTCAATATCATCAAACAAAGTCAGGGTCTCATTTATAAAGGCCTTGCGCCACCAGTGCATCACTTATTACCCATGTTTAAAGTGATGCATCAGCTGCACATGGCATTCATAACTAAGGGCCAAATGCAAATACCAATCAATTACACCCAAAAATCGATTTTTGAATAACATGTAAGAAACACTGCGCAGAACCTATGTACAACCACTCAATATCATCAAACAAAGTCAGGGCCTTATTTATGAAAGCCTTGCGCCACCAGTGCGTTACTTATTACCCATGTTTAAAATCATGCATCAGCTGCACATGGCAATCATAAATAAGGGCCAAATACATATACCAATCAATTGCATCCAAAAATCGATTTTTGAATAACATGTAAGAAACACTGCGCAGAACCTAAGTACAACCACTCAATATCATCAAACAAAGTCAGGGTCTCATTTATAAAGGCCTTGCGCCACCAGTGCATCACTTATTACCCATGTTTAAAGTGATGCATCAACTGCACATGGCATTCATAACTAAGGGCCAAATGCAAATACCAATCAATTACACCCAAAAATCGATTTTTGAATAACATGTAAGAAACACTGCGCAGAACCTATGTACAACCAATCAATATCATCAAACAAAGTCAGGGCCTTATTTATGAAAGCCTTGCGCCACCAGTGCGTCACTTATTACCCATGTTTAAAGTCATGCATCAGCTACAC
Source organism: Lissotriton vulgaris (assembly GCF_964263255.1). Lineage (NCBI taxonomy): Eukaryota > Metazoa > Chordata > Amphibia > Caudata > Salamandridae > Lissotriton > Lissotriton vulgaris. The sequence goes on along the minus strand of NW_028243806.1, from coordinate 41,499 downwards.
ATGGCAATCATAAATAAGGGCCAAATACATATACCAATCAATTGCATCCAAAAATCGATTTTTGAATAACATGTAAGAAACACTGCGCAGAACCTAAGTACAACCACTCAATATCATCAAACAAAGTCAGGGCCTTATTTATGAAAGCCTTGCGCCACCAGTGCGTCACTTATTACCCATGTTTAAAGTCATGCATCAGCTGCACATGGCAATCATAAATAAGGGCCAAATACATATACCAATCAATTGCACCCAAAAATCGATTTTTCAATAACATGTAAGAAACACTGCGCAGAACCTATGTACAACCACTCAATATCATCAAACAAAGTCAGGGTCTCATTTATAAAGGCCTTGCGCCACCAGTGCATCACTTATTACCCATGTTTAAAGTGATGCATCAACTGCACATGGCAATCATAAAAAAAGGCCAAATAAAAATACCATTCATTTGCACCCAAAATCGATTTTTAAATAACATGTAAGAAACACTGCGCAGGACTTATATACTAACATACAATTTCACTTCTAAAACATAACTATCTGCTTCCAAATATTCTCCATAGAGCAAATAAATCTCTATCTAAATTAAATGAATCATTACTTACCTTTACAAATGCTTTTGGAGATTGAAAACAGTGTCAGACACACACACCAATTTTTCTTTAGCAGAGGAAAAGGTGTGCTCTCAATACACTGAAACCAAGACTGGCATAGAAAATCTCTATCTTTGTACACATATGCCTTAATTCAACCAATGAAAACTCTTCCCTCACTATTTTCAAACCAACACCCATCCCCCTCTCAAACCTTTCTATCTGTTACCATAGCAACTCCCTCCTAACTGAACTGTAAGGTTCAAAAGTTTATCTTACAATGTTGCAAATTAACTCAGCAAGGATGTTTGACCTCTCAATACATCAGCCTATACAGGGTATTTTTGCTTTTGGTGACTTTTTTTTAAACCATTCAAATTGCTTCTTTCACACAACATAACCATGCACCCTAACTTTCAGTTTTCAACTATCTGAATCCACCAATCATTGCTTGTGATTCAAGAGCAGAGAAACTCCACTATTATTTTTTTGTGAACTCCTACTGTTCCAACTGCCATTTCATTCCCACACTTCATCTGACTGGACCAGAACCTTCTCACATCATGTACTCTGTTTGGATTATTGGACATAGCTACATCCACTGGGCTCAAAGGTATGCAGCTAGCAGAAATTTTCATAACCTTGATTTATCAAATGTGGAAATCAAGTGGATTGGCCACAGAGGATTAAAATGTCACCAATTGATACCATTGGTGAAAACCTTTTTGCATCTGCCAGAACCTGACCTTATAATTGTGCACTGTGGTGGAAACGATCTAGGCACATTAACTGGGGTAGGTCTGGAAATGCTTTTAAAGGACACCTTTCATCAATTGATGATACTTTTTCCCCACACTGCCTTGGTATATTCCAATATATGCCAAAGACAGAAATGGAACTGGTCCAACCAATTTGGTCCACAATTTGAGAAAGCACGGAAACATGTAAATAAATCTGTTTCTGCTTACATGAGAGACTATGGAATGGGTTCAATATACAATAATAACTTGCGTTACAACATGCAAGACATCTACAGAGGAGATGGAGTGCACTTCTCAGATGAGGGGAATAGAATATTCCTCCTGAATTTAAGAATGTGTATTGGAACCTACTTGTAGGTACCTAAATCAACCACAGAACCCAAAAGCTCTTCTCAGTGCTACCCTACCTCTGATCATTCAAAGCGTTTATTTTTTTCTAACTTTTTTCACTATTTTTCACCAAAGTACGCTTTCGGGAACGCTTAACGGTGCGCGCACCGGGCGCTCCCCCCGTGGAAAATAATTTTTTTTTTTTACGTTTATGAGCCTCCTAAGCCCCCCTTAGAAAACCTAGAGGGTCAAGAAGTCTCTACAGTGCCCCCTTCTACCCATACCGAACATTGTTTACCCTCCATCTTGTGTCTCGATTGTACCGAAACACAAAATGGAGGACTCCCGTAACGCTGCCGGTGCGCGTAAAGGAGCGCGCACCGGTAAGCGCTCGATAAAAAAAGGTGGGAAAGCAATTTACAAAAAAACCACTGGAGACACTTTCATCAAATATAGAATAGGCCCTACTACATAGCAGTCCCTACCATTTACCCAAATTTGGTGAAATTCCATTGAGACATTTAGGCTACAGGCCTGTCTAAATATCCTGAGGTAAATTACATGACAAAAACACACTTGTAATGTTAGAATTTACAACCAATTAAAAAGTATCTTTCATTTTCTACGATTATTTCCTGACGTTTGATTGGTTAAGTACAAGAATATATATAAAAGAAGAGAGGGAAACACAGCCAATTTGACTACTGCTTCCAGAAGTACATTTGAAAACAAATTTCACTGACAACTTCAACTGATTTCTCTAAGGTAAGTTCTAATTATGGAAGTATATTGTACACTTTAAGTTAATTTCTGAAAAAATATTCTGTTAGTGATATGCTATCCCTCTTTAATAGTTAGAGATAGAGATAGACTTCTCTGTAATAGTTATGGATTGAGTTAGGCTTCTCTGGTATACAGTACCCTAACTCTACTAATATAGTTAATTTGTATGCAATTTTCAGAAAGAAAATGGAAGGAGAAAATCAGGCAAATGATACTTCTATCAAAGTAAAGGTGGAAAAACCAGAAGATCAAAAAAAAGAAGTTGATTTCATGGATGACTCTTTGGATGAACAGTTTATAGAATGTTTGGAAGAAATGGAATCATGTACATATCATTATGAGGAAATTCCGGACAATATTATGTTAGAAATTTTATTAAATTATGAAAAAGAATCAGAGGAATAAATTTATCTTTAATAATTTCAAATTGTTTCAGACAATATTCTTTTTTATATGTAATTCATAAAGTATTACCAAAAATGTTTAAAATATAAAGTGAGACTTATAGTATACTGTTCAACTATTTTTCTGTTACATAGTAAGTTTACTCATAGTTACTACCTTTCTCCCACTATATTATCTCATATGAATATTTTACACCTCATTTTCATAAGTGAGCAGGATAGACTACTCATGATCCCCTAGAAATTCTCAGGGAGTGCTTAAAAGATCTGTTTCTCCTTTCCAGACAGACTATGTTATGAATTCCATATACCACAAAAACATACAATAACAACATGCAAGATATCTACAGAGGAGATGGTGTACATTAAATGAAAGTCTCTGCATTGGTACCTACATGTAGGTACTTACATAAAATTAAAAAAAACAATTAATAAACATACAATTTTTTAAGGTGATTATTTTTCCATAGTACCCTCCTTGGAGCGCTTCCCGGTGCGCGCACCGGGCGCTTCCCCCGCGAAAAATGCAAAAAAAAAATATTTTTTTGAGGCCCCGCGGGGCCCTTTAATGGCCCCCATATCAAACCTAGGGGGTCAGGGGGGGTCTACCCTGCCCCCTTATGGTCAATTCCACCCTTTGTTTTTGCCACCTCTTATGACTAGATTTTACCGATAGACAAGATGGCGGCCGCTCCGGACTGTTTAGAATGTTTACAGACAACTAAGAGCCAATCAGCTTTCTGCGCGCAAGTCGCGTGTCGCGCCTGGAGCGCTCACTGGTGCGCGTACCGGAGCGCGGCTACAGATATATATATTTTTTGGGACGTTAATTTCTCAAAATCCACTGAAGCACATATCTTGAGACATAGCAAAGGCACATCGGGCTACCAGTCCCTACAATTTTGCCAAGTTTGGTGGAAATCCATTCAGCCGTTCGGGCTAAAAGTGAAATCGACCGCCCTATGGAAATTAACATGGGGAAAACGCGTTTTGGGACCCCCCTTTTATCTCGGCCCCTGCTTAACGTATCCCCCCCAAACTTTCAGGGAAGGACCGGAACCCCGCGAGGCCATTTTCAGGAAATTTTCAGGCAGATTCGTCAACCGGCGCCAAAGTTATTCCAAATAGAATTTTGAGATTTAACATTGAAAAAAATCCTAACTATAACTACCTACTGGCGACCGCCAGTAGGTAATATATATATATATATATATATATATATATATATATATATATATATATATATATATATATATATTACCTACTGGCGGTCGCCAGTAGATAGTTATAGTTAGGATTGTTTTCCATACAAATTATCTCACAAATTAGTGAGAAAGTTGTACTATGCAAAAAGTCCAGCACTTAAACTTAAACAGTTAAATAGTGCTCTTTTGTATGGATGTGAATTAGATGTTAAGAAGATTTGTGCAGAAATTGAGGTAAGTTATTTTGGTCCCGAGGAAGATAATGCAGACGGTGATATAATTATAGAAGGAAATGTGTTAGAAAATGTTGGGAATGTAAATATTGAAAACTTTGAACAAGAAATAATAAAGTTTAAGGTAATTGCAGGTGAGAAACCAAATTTTTCTTGTGTCTGTTGTCGAGGAATTCATTACAAAAGTCAAACGAGGTTAGTTGATTTATATTTAAAAAGTGAAGATGAAAGTAATGGTCAATGGAAAGATTTTGCAACTTATTTGTTGGTGGAAAACTATTTTGATTTAGGTTTTGAGCAACGTGTTTGTAAATATTGTTATAATAAATTAGATGAAAATAAAATGCCTGCTAGAGCTGTTCACAATAATTTAGAGTTGGTAAATATTCCATCTGAATTGATGAATTTAAATACTTATGAGACGATTCTGATTCAATGTGTACATCCTTTTCAGGCTATTGTTCGAATGGAGCCTAAGACTGGTAAATTAAATCCTTCAGACTTACTAAGAGGATTAAAGGGTAGAGTTGTGTATTTGCCTCTTGATCTTAAAAAAAATATGGAAAAAATTGGTGTTGAAAATGTAGAAGAGGAACCTCTAGTTATTCTAGTGAATGGTGTACCTACAAAGAGTAAGAAAATTTGGCAAGATTTAGTGGATGTTAGGAAAGTGAAAAAGGCAACGTTGTATTTAGTGCAAAATAATAAGTATTACAAAGATGTATACGTAGAACAAGAAGATGTAAGTGAAGAAGAGGATAGTGATTTGTGTAGTGGACAAATTGAAAAAGTTGATACATCTAGATCTGAAGAAATTTATGAACATTACAGTGTTCATCCACTGCATTCCAAAGAAGCAACAGGGAATGCTATTGAATTATTTCAGATGAGAAAGGCGAAAGGAAATCCTATTAGTGTCTGGGAAGAAAGTTTGGAAGGTCGTTGTTTTCCACAGGTATTTCCTACAGGTGAAGGTACACGATATGATGATCGACCTATGCAGATTCCTGCATCTGAGTACCGGACAACTAGATTATATGCAGAAGATCCAAGGTTTCGCCAATGCATTCCATATCTGTTTCATCTTTTGTTTGAGAGCGACTTATCTGGTCTGTCTTATGCAGTAAATCATATCTTAAAAAGTGGTGTACATCTGCAAAATATTTCAGCAAAGGAATTTATGGATAGAGTGCATCAGAAAGATAGTGTTTTGGATTCTCATTTAATAAATTTAATGGCTTGTCAGCGGGGTACTAATGAGTATTGGTACCGTCGTCATGGAGATTTGAAGTGCATGCTTAGAAACTTAGGAGCACCAACATGGTTTTTAACTCTAAGCTGTGCAGAGTATGCTTGGGAAGATTTCATTGAATTTCTTCGGGAGGCGAATGCAAATATAGAAAATATAAACTACAAGACACCTGGAGAACTGTGTTCATTAGATCCAGTTAATGTTTGCAGGTATTTTAATCATAGATTTGAAGCTATGATGTCTTTCATTACTAACAAGAAAAATCTGCCTCTTGGTGAAGTACTGGATTTCTTTTGGAGAAAAGAATATCAAGCAAGAGTGGCTCCTCATATTCATATGCTGCTATGGATCAAGGATGCTCCTAAATTTGGAATAGACTCGGATGAGACTGTACTGTCTTTTATTGAACAGTATGCCACTTGTGACATACCTAATAGTACCACTGATAAGGACTTAAGAGGAAAAGTGTTACGTTTCCAAAGTCATCGCTGTGGAAAATATTGTCGGCGAAAATTCAAATCAAAGAGCAAATTTTATACCAAATGTCGCTTTGGATTTGCACGACCGGTACTTTCAAAAGGAAGAGTCAACAATTTGATGTCATGTTTGCGACATGATATCAGAAGGAGGTCACCTAAAAATCCGTACAATTTAAGAAGAGGTGAAGAATCGAAATATATTAATGACTATAATCTAGTCATTTTGTCCATGTGGAATGCTAACATGGACATACAATATGTTGCAGACAACTCTATTGCTGTGGCTTGATATGTAACGTCTTACATCACGAAATCTGAAAAGACGGAACTGAAGGAGATGTGGGAAGACATTTCTCATGAAAAGAGCCTGAGCAAGAAATTATATACGTACAGTTTGAAGATGCTGTTTCATCGAGAAATTGGAGCATATGAATGTTGTGATAGATTATCATCAGCAAGTCTTTATGCGAAGTCAAGGACTATTCTCTGGGTGAGTTTGGGCCTAGCAGAAACACGAAACCGTGTTCTAAAACCTGTGCAAGAAATTGAGTACTTAGCCCAGAAAGAACCAAACAGTACAGACCTTTTGAAAATAAAAATGTTGAATACATACTATCCAAATAGAAGTACTGTGCTTGAAAACATTTGTCTGTATGAAATACTTCAAAATTATACTTTTAAGAGAAATGTTACCGAGAATATTGATAAAGGTGTACATACTGTAATTGGACATGAAGGATGTCTGGTAAAACAAAGAAAAGGACACTTGATAAATCATCGGAAACTGAGTTGCGAAACACCTGATAAAAGAGAATTTTACTATTTTGCTCTTTTGCAACTCTTTAAACCATGGCGTAGAGAAGAGGAACTACTTGGAGACTTTGATAGTTATGAAGATTCATTCAACGCATCTAAAAGTAGTATTGAATGTCCTGTTTTCAGCAATTATCTCCAAATGTTGAATGACGAAATAGAGCAAGAAGCAACAATTGCAGCAGAGATTGCTAGAGATAGTTCACAAGATAGTCAAAGTTCGGCATCATTAAGTCAAGATCCACTGGGACAACCAATTATTCAAAATGAAGCAGCCACCGCCATGGATGAGGTGGAAAGCGCAATGCAGCAAGGTCAAGAGGAAGTAATCGACTTAGAAGAATTAAAGAAGCAGTTTAATGTTGAGCAAAGACAGATATATGATGAAGTGGCAGAGCACATTGAGCATGGCTCTTCGTCATGAGAGAAAAGATTGCTCATGTATGTCATTTGAGCCTATTCGATTATATATAAGTGGAGAAGCTGGGACTGGTAAAAGTTTCCTAATTAAAGGAATTATTACATATTTACAGCAAACAACTCAGTCAACACTGTCGTGTGTTGTTACTGCTCCAACTGGATTGGCAGCACATAATATAAAAGGTGTTACTTTACATCGTTTGCTGATGCTGCCAGTTGAACATGAAAATAAATTACAATATCAGAAGCTATCTGGAGAAGCTTGTTTTGAAGTTTCTAGAGTCCTTAAAAAAATGAAACTTCTTATTATTGATGAAGTAAGCATGGTCTCCAATTTAATGCTTGCTTTTGTGCACTTAAGACAGAGTATGATGTGTTATTTGGAGGTAAACATGTCATAGTTTTTGGAGATCTACTGCAGCTGACTCCTGTGAAAGGACAACCTGTATTTGAAACTGTTACACATGAGGAGACCAGAAAGTGCCTGGGCAGTATTGGAAATGTAAATATATGGTCACATTTCAAATATACTGAACTGATTCAAAATATGCAACAGGCAAAGGATACTAAATATGGAAGTATTCTTCAAGATATTAGGATTGGAAAATTAACTGAAGATGCGAAACAGAGTCTACGAACGCGATTACTTTCTAAGCTGTTTCCTAATGAAGATAATGTTCCTGAGAGAATATATAGTAAAGAGGTAGTAGATAAGTCAGTGATATGCTTGATGCCAACTCTGAAAGAATGTTCAGTTTTTAATGAGAAAATTGTGAATTTAGAAAAGCAAGAAATTAAGAAACTGGAAGCTAAAGATGGAATAGAGCATGAAGGTAGTACTATTGTTTTGTCTGAAAAGTTGAAATTGAAATTGGATTCTCTTCAAAAAACTATATCTAAAACTGCTGGTTTAGAGAAAAATCTGTATGTATGTTTAAATTGTCGGATAATTTTAAGAAGAAATTTACATGTAGAAAGAGGATTGGTAAATGGAGCAATGGGTAATGTTGTTGGTTTTGTCAATTATACCAATAGAGATGAGATTGAATTTTTGAGGATAAAATTTGATGGGATTGAGGAAGTTCAACAAATTAGTCGATGTTCAACTCGTTTTTTGCTTGTGAAAGACTTATATGTCCGTCGTAAGCAATTTCCAATTTGTTTGGCATATGCAGTGACTATACATAAATCTCAAGGTTTAAGTGTAGATTGTGCTTTGGTAAATATTGGAAGTACTGTATTCAAAGAGGGCATGGCGTATGTTGCTCTGTCGCGTGTTAGAACTTTATGTGGACTTTATCTAATTGATTATGATGAGACAAAGATTAGTGCAGATTTAAATTGTGTGAAGGAGTACAATAGGTTAAGAAGAGAATATGCTCCAAGTTTACCTCAATATCCTTTAATTGAAAGGCGTATAGTTGGTCAGAAAAGGAAAAATGAGGACAAATGTGCTGAAGTAGTCCAGAAACGACGAAAAAAAGATGTAGCTGTTGTTGGTAGCTCTAGCAAAACTGTTAGTATTGAAGAGATTGTTGGATTTAAGTTGGAAAATAGGTGTGGTGTCAACTGCTATGCAAATGTAGTAGTTAATGTTGTTTTCTTTCTGAAAAATGTTAAGGAACAGATTATAGAAAATCAGGAGCATACCTGTTGTCATTCTTTAAATTCTATATTTGAAACGTGTAGTAGTGGTGATAATGAAGTAGGAAGTGTTTTGGAATTAAGGAATGTTTTTGATATATGTGCAGAAGTAAATCAGTTTTCTCAGAATATTCAGCAAGATTGTCAGGAATTTATTATGTATATGTTTACAGCTTTGGAAGATGAAGGTGTAGATATTGATAGTCTTTTTGGGCTTTCTTATAAATGGGAACATAAGTGTGTTAATTGCTCATTTTTAAGTAGTACTGAGATACCCAGTGAAAGATTTTTATATTTGACATTACCAGACTGCAAAGAAGTGCCTTTTCATAAACTAGTTAAAGATGTGCATCAAAACATGGTCTGTTCTCAATGCAAGTCTGAAATGTTATCAACTTTATTTATCCATAGATAGGGACAATATGTAATTTTAATGTTTCAACGATGCAGAGCTGATGGGAGTAAATTATCCACTTTAATTAAAAATGTTGTGGCTTCTCAAGTTTCTATTTCTAGAAGAACATTTGTAACTGTAGCCATTATTTATCATGAAGGGCATTCTATATCATCAGGACATTATACGGCTTATTTGAAGTGTGCTAGTGGCTGGACAATTTGCAATGATAGCCAATTGACTTTTAAAAAACGTTTGCCTTTTGCCTTAAGTAACTCTTATTTGTTATTTTTGGAACCCAAATTTCAGTAGAATGATTTGCTGTAGGAATATGTATACTATAAAGATCTGAAACTTACTAGTTTACAAATATCATGTAAATAAGGGTGTACAAATCTATAAATGAAATTTGTGTTTTGCATATTGATAACATCAGGTACAAATTTACTTAATGTCTGATGGTATAAAATATGGTACAAATTTTGATTGTAAAAGTACAGAAAACAATAGATAAGACTAAGATTACATAATTTCAGAAAAAAACTACTTAACTCATAGTATTTGGCCACGTGGAAAAATATGAGAGAAGAAAATGAGTACTTTTGAGAATTATTTAGAAACTTATATGGACGTAAGTGTTTGGGAGAGGTATTTAAAAGATAATGAGTTAGCTTATACAATTTGGCCACGCGGAAAGGTATGAGAGAAGAAACTGTGTCTTTCAAATAAATTTTTTATAGGAGATTGCTGCATGGGGTTTTGTTGAGATATCTTGAAAAATAAGTGGTATACTTTAATTAGGTTGTAACTGTGGAAGATGTAGTGTGCTTACTCAAGAAATTGCGAATTTGAGGAAAGCATTTAAGATATGTTTTTTTTCAAGTATTTATAATATGTATGCAGATTTTGTATGGGTTTTTTAAACACAATCATTTTGATTGTGTTTTTTTTTCCCCGCTGTTATATGATGATTAAGATTGAAATCACTCTTGATAGTGAAAATCAATGTATTCTGAGGACAGCAAAAATAAATCATTTAATATGTTGTTTACTTATTTTGCTACATTGCATTCAGAAATATGTATTATAACAGATTTTTTTTTACTCTCCTCCACAGATAATATATTTATAAGGTAAGTTTAATTAATAATATCTGACAGTTTTCTTTGCATCTGTCTTATTGTTTCGTATTATTTTTTCTATAAATAATATACTTTATATTCTTATTTTTAATTTCTTTCCCCAGGTGCTACGTTTTAATAAGAAATTTACTTTTTTTTTCTTTTTATTAGGTAAGTATATATAATAAAGAAATTTTTACAACATTGTGGTATTTATTTCTCTATCCTTCTTAAACCAATGTCATCTTTTATATTGAACACTTCCACATAGGATTGGGTGCATTGTTAGAAGGTATGCTTTAAAAGTGATTTAATAAAATGAGCGATATTTCACTGAGTGAGTTTAGCAAAAGTGATATATGAAAACAATGGTGTATATGATATTAAATGTTACATGGTGTTCTTTGCAGGACTTTAAATCCTGTGTTGCAGTTCCAATTCTGACTCAAGATTAGGGGGCTGGGGGGCTTAGTGGGACTTGCATGGTCATGATTGAGCTACTCCTTTTATGAGTCATGGTTCAGGTGTGTTTATGATAGAGTGGTTCCGTCATGGTTCTGCTTAGTGAATAGAACGTGTTAAGGAAGCAAATGTTAGTGTTCTGCATGCACAGTGGCAAGTTCATCACAAATGTTGTCCGTCCTGAGGACAGATGTAAATGTAAAAGTATTGGCATTTATAAAGCGCACTACTTACCCGTAGGGTCCCAAGGCGCTTCGACCGCTGCGAAACCCTTCCTGGCTTCCCTGAGAGATGGTCCCTTAATGGGTATCTCCAGGGTGAGACCAGGCATCCCCGGCGGTCTGGTGGGGCCGTTAGTGAAGATGAGGCAAGCTAATGCCCAGAGTTGCCGAGTGTGATCGCTGATCAGCGTGGGCACCGAGGCGAGAGAATTATCGAGTCCGCTGTCCCTGGTCCAGAAACCTGCCGCGCCGGGAATCGAACCCTGGTCCCGGGCCGTCCTCTGCTCTCGGTTCTGCCGCCTCTAACCAGTGAGCCACACTACTTCACAGATGAGGCAATGTTCATGATGGAGCAGCTTTGTGATGAGTATGGAAGCATTTAACAGCTGTTAAAAAAACCTGAAGGGTTTCTATAAAGACGAGATATGTGTGTCATTCTAGAGCCCTGTATCATAAAGAACTGTTCTTCTGAAGTAATACGTATTGAAATTGGTTGACTGTGATTTATGAGATTTTACTCAGTGAGTTTCTGGGCCATATTCTTTCAAAACTGTGCATGTGATTGCTGCGTGAAGACCTACGCCTACTTCAATTTGAATATAGAGGTATATTATGAAGAGTGTTTATCTGTGTTTTTTTTGCTTTAAACGTCAAGAAAGCAGAGATAAAAATATCTCTCTATTACCTAGCTGCTGCTAACACCAGTTAGCAACACTTAGTAGAAGATAGTGAACATTTTGGGCTGCACTTTGCATGTCAGTTGCATTTATATCTACTGAGATACAAAGTGGGCATGCCAAGATGTTAGCGACTGAAAATAGTCTTTAACATCGCTATCTCTTATTACTAGCTTTTGGAGATATTTGCGCTAAGCGGGAATATTTCTAAAAGCTAACACCTGCCCTGAGTAGTTCTTAGCAATGTTATCCAATGGGAGGTGGATAACATGGCTAATAGCATTAGGTCGCTATGCATGAATAATCCTGATTTTTCTGTGATACTTATGCTTTGCAACGATTTTTACCGCATTTGCGTAAAACCTCATTAATACCAAGGTTTATTTGCGGAAGAAATCGCTGCAGCGCTGCGGTAAATGTTTAGTCTCTAACCAAGTAGAAGGAATGCTACATACTTGAATATTGTTTAGTGCTTATTTTCATTGAGACCGTCACAGAAGTTCAATGGATCCAAGACGCTGTTTTTGTGCATCTTGGCGACTGCCAAGCCTTTGTAGCAGTGGGAGTGAGGCCTCTCCAAGGGGCGCAGCGTAGCTCCTTTTGATGTTTATAATTGCAGATAGCAGGGTAGAAATGTCAGCGGAATTTATGGATGCTTAGTCACAGTATAGTGTACGTGCTGCTCTTAGCACCTCATTACGACACACAGGGGAGTCACGTTGCACAGTTGGAGATCAGAGACTTAGGAAATAAAACTTTATAATAGCAAGGGCTCTAAGTGATAGAAATCGCCCGTTGTCGGTGTAAAAAATATCACCGCTATTGGTGGTATTTTCTATGGTGTTAGTGGTCGAAGGAGAATAGTAACATATATGTGAAAAAAATTCTGTAACAAGCTCAGCATTTCACATTATCACGTGAAAACAAAAGTTTTTCTCACATAGCAATAAGTCTCTTATAATTAAGGGACGGAGTGTATCTAGTGCTATTTACTACACTGCTATGTGAACGATGTCGAATGTTTCATAAGGGGAGGCTTTAAAAGTTTTTCGATAAACTGGTTTTCTAGGGAAGTGGGTGGAGTGTTCCGTGTAAATTGCAGAATAGAAACTAGTAAGAAACAATTGGAAGTGTTGTTTTAAAGTCACATAACTGCATATGCGTGTGTCGCTGCTTCTACGCGATAGGTGGGTGCGCGCACCCGGTCGCGCACTAAAAGAAAGAGGCGAGAAAATATCAGCTAATATGCTCTTGGAGCTCGTTTTTGTACAAAGAGTTAGTTCTGAAAAGAACTTTTTTTTTTGGAAACAAGTGTTATGATGCTTTTGTTTTCTTAAAGTTCCTACGACATTTTTCAGTATGTCATACTATCCAAATAAAGTTAAGAAATTTAACTTTTCTAGGAGCATTTATGACTCTCAATTTTGTGTTTAATTAGAATAAAGCTTTGCTCTCCGTATACAAGAAGTTTTCCACAGTTGTTGCATTTCATGTGCACGTTCGCCAGACATGGTTTCAAGTCCATTTCAGCACTCGATGGAGATACAGGTCGTCCATTGGAAGATGTGCTGGTTACTTCTGATGGTAATAGCGTGGCCTCCGTTTTTCTTGTGAAAGGTGGTCGCTCATTTTCTTCAGATTCGGAAGATGAATGCGGAACGGTAGCCATTGCAGCGAAGTCTTCAGGAAGATGTTCGACGTTGCTCTCTCTAGAGAGTAGAAAAGAAAGTGATGGAAGTGGGTGGAGTGCTGCGTGTAAATTCCAGAATAGAAACTACCAAGAACCAATTAGAAGTGTTGTTTTGAAGTCACATGACTTCACATGCAAGTCTCAGGTCCTGTACGTGATAGGAGGGTGCGCGCACCCGGTCGCGCACTAAAATAAAGCGGCGAAAAAACATCTCATAATATGCTCTTGGAGCACGTTTTGGTAGAAAGAGTTAGTTCTGAAAAGAACTTTTTTTTTTTTTTTTTTTGGAAACAAGTGTTATGATGCTTTCGATTTCTTAAAGTTGCTAGTACATTTTTCAGTATGTAATACTATGAAAATGAAGTGAAGAAATTTATCTTTTCTTGGGGCATTTATGACTTTCAATTTTGAGTTTAATAAGAATGAGGCTCTGCTCTCCATACAAAAGGAATTTCTCCACACTCGTTGCATTTCATGTGCACCTTTGCAAGATATGGTCTCAAGTCCATCTCAGCACTCGATGGAGATACAGGTCCTCCACCAGAAGATGTGCTGGCCACCTCTGATGGTAATAGCGTTGCCAGGGCTCTTGTCGATGCTTTGAACCTATGAAATTCACTGAAAAAACCCTAGGTTTTACACACGTTATAGTTAGGAAGTAGCATTTAAAAACCTATGAAATTCACTGAAAAAAACATAGGTTTGACACCAGTTATAGTTAGCTGGAAATTTTACTGACATAAAACCAATGAAATTCCACGTTATAGTTAGATGGACTCACTATAACTTGCGCGTGTAATGCACTGCTGATGACATCACATATTACATCACTCATGACATGGTCAGTGACGTCACTCATGACATCACTGATGATACCATCCTTGTGACAGGGAGACTAACCTACTTGCACTCTAAAGTAACCCTTAAAACACATTTTGAAAAAAAAAACTAATATATAAAAAAAGTGGACATACCTATACCAGTTATAACAACCAATTCAGTAATTCCAACATTTATATACACATCCAATAATTCACTAACAGTTCTATATAGTCACTCGTATATATACTCACTGATTATATATAGTGATACAGCTATACATCCTGTTATATACCAACAGACATCCAAAAGTAAATCACACACATATTCACACTTGCAAATAAACTAATAAACATCCATTTATTTACATAGACAGATATACACACACTAGCACCTTACTTCTAAGTAAACTTACACTTACTTGCTCTTTTATACTTATAGAAACACATACTTATTTAAACAAGAACTCTTTCAATCTCTCACTGTCACATATACTCAGTTATATATATCAATACTTACATAAACTAGATTAAAACATATGTCGTTACTGATAAACACACTAGTGAGGCAGGCATTCACTCACTAACACACACATATACACACTCAGCCATCCATACAGTCCTCCACATCCATTAAGACACTTATTTAAACATTTATTTTTCCATCGACCTCTACATATACATATATAAAACATATTTATTTTTTAAAAAGACAGACATTCACTGGATGGTGTTATCAGTGATCTCATGAGTGATGTAATATGTGATGTCATCAGCAGTGCATTACACGCGCAAGTTATAGTGAGTCCAACTAACTATAACGTGGAATTTCATTGGTTTTATGTCAGTAAAATTTCCAGCTAACTATAACTGGTGTCAAATCTATGTTTTTTTCAGTGAATATATATATATATAACATTTCCATGGCAAAATGAAACCCCTCATTTTGTTCCTTTGCAAACTAAATGTTTTAAGTGTTAACACTTAATTCCAATCAAGATGACTTCAGGTGTGCCATACTTTTGTCATAAGTAAGACTGTTAGCGCTCTCGTTGTTCTTTAGAACACTCTGGGACATTCTGTCACTGGGCTATAGTTATGCTACATCTGGCTGATATTTGGGCTACATTTGTTTTTTTTTTGTCTCTGGTGGCCATCTTTGGGCTACATTGGGCTACATTGGGCTACATTTGGGCTCTAACATATATATAGCCCAATGTAGCCCAATATATATTTTTCAAAGTTAATTTTCGTGAAAACCACTGGAGCATATATCTTGAGACATAGCAAAAGGCACATCGGGCTACCAGTCCCTACAATTTTGCCAAGTTTTGTGGAAATCCATTTAGCCGTTCGAGCTAAAAGTGAGTCCAACCGCCCTATGGAAAACTCGATGTTAAAAACACATTTTGGGACCCCCCTTTTTTCTCGGCCCCCGCTTGACGAAACCCCCCCAAAGTTTCAGGGGACACTCAGAAACAAAATGTGCCATTTTCCTGAACATTTCAACCAATTCCGTCCATCAACGCTAACGTTATTCAACATAGAATTTTCAGAAATCCCTATTCAAAAAAATCCTAACTATATATACCTACTGGCGACCGCCAGTAGGTAATATATATATATATATATATATATATATATATATATATATATATATATATATATATATATATATATTCACTGAAAAAACCATAGGTTTCACACCAGTTATAGTTAGGAATTAGCATTTAAAAAACCTATGAAATTCACTGAAAAAACCATAGGTTTCACACCAGTTATAGTTAGGAATTAGCATTTAAAAAACCTATTAAATTCACTGAAAAAACCATAGGTTTCACACCAGTTATAGTTAGCTGGAAATTTTACTGATATAAAACCATTGAAATTCCCACGTTATAGTTAGTCGGACTCACTATAACTTGCGCGTGCAATGCACTGCTGATGACATCACATATTACATCACTCAACCATCCTTGTGACACAGTGACAGACCTCCTTTCAGTGTAATGTAACCCATGAAACACATATTCAAAAATAGAAACTAATATTTTCAAAAAAGTGGATATACCCATACCAGTTACAACAAGCAATTCAGTAATTCCACTATCTATATACACATCCACTCATTCACCAACAGTTCTATATAGTCACTCATACATATACTCACTCATCATATGAAGTGATACACCTATACATCCTGTTACACACCGACATTCATCCAAAAATTACTCACACACATATTCACACGTGCAAATAAACTATTGGACATCCATTTATTTGAATATAGAGTTATACACACACTTCCACCTTACTTCTATTTAAAATTACACATATTTATTCTCTTAAACAATCACTTATAGAAACACATACTTATTTAAACAGGAACTCTTACAATCTCTTACTCTCACATATACTCACTTATATACATCAATATTCATATATACTAGATGAAAACATATGTAGTTACTGATAAAGACACTAGTGAGACAGTCATTCACTCACTAACAAACACATATAGACACTCATCCACCCATACAGTCCTGTACATATGTTGTCTTCAAAACACATACAAACAAAGAGTCAGTCACTCATGCATCTATGTGCTAAGTAATACCCCCACCAAACCATATAGACACTCATACTGATACTAATAAAAATATCTAATAACCCATATACATACACATGAGTGGATGTGTATTAGATGGTGGTATTACTGAATTGGTTGTTGTAACTGGTATGGGTATATCCACTTTTTTGAAAATATTAGTTTCTATTTTTGAATATGTGTTTCATGGGTTACATTACACTGAAAGGAGGTCTGTCACTGTGTCACAAGGATGGTGTCATCAGTGATGTCATGAGTGATGTCACTGACCATGTCATGAGTGATGTAATATGTGATGTCATCAGCAGTGCATTGCACGCGCAAGTTATAGTGAGTCCGACTAACTATAACGTGGGAATTTCAATGGTTTTATATCAGTAAAATTTCCAGCTAACTATAACTGGTGTGAAACCTATGGTTTTTTCAGTGAATTTAATAGGTTTTTTAAATGCTAATTCCTAACTATAACTGGTGTGAAACCTATGGTTTTTTCAGTGAATTTCATAGGTTTTTTAAATGCTAATTCCTAACTATAACTGGTGTGAAACCTATGGTTTTTTCAGTGAATTTCATAGGTTTTTTTAATGCTAATTCCTAACTTTTTATTCATACTCATACCTATGTGTTTTTTAGTGAATTGCTAAAGTATGTTTTTGTAAAAATGAACACTATAATGTATATTGAGATAATATTTTTAATTTAAAATATTTTTTTTTATATTTCGCTTTCGGTGCGCGCACCGGTGCGCGTACCGTCAGCGCACTAACAAAAAAAAAGAAAAAAAAAATGAAGGAGGGACTGTGTAATAGATAGTAAGACAGATAAAAAGTGTAAAAGGAAGTAACTGAGAAAAGAAAAATGAATAAGGGAGCAAAAGAAAGAAGAAATAGGAAGAAGACTAAAGCAGAGGTTAAGGAAGATTGTAAATGGATGTTGAAAGTAAAAAGAAGGACAGTTAAGTATGGGAATGTCAGGTAGTGACGGAATCAGAGGAAAAGAATAGCAGTGATTGAGGGAAAGTAAATATCAGTGAATATAAGTAAAGAGGGGTGAAAGAGGGTACATGTAAGTGAATAAGGGTAACACATGGGGAGTAATAGAGACAAACAAGAGAGAGAGTAAAAGAAGGACTGTCACAAAGGGACTAAGTGAACCAGTAAAAAAGGTAAGTGAAGGAGTGTGCATAGGCAGAAGTACTGAAAGAAATTGAATGTGGTCGGAAGTAAACATGGAACAAAAGAATAAGTGAGGGAAGCAAAGTAAGGAAATAGGGGTGCGGTAGGGTGATAGAAAAATAGTGAAAATAAAACAAAAGGTGATAACAAAAAAGATTTTGTAAACACACTTACCATATAATCAATGCAAACTTGTATCTATGAAAGATAAAAGAAAAAACACGTTATAATTTCTTAAAAATATATAATAAAATAGAAGCAACAGTTCATGAGGTTTAAAAATCTACAAAAGTTTACTAAGAAATGATGCAATAGTGAAGGATACAAAAACAGAAAGAAAGTAATGTAGAAAGAGAAAAAAAAAGGAAAAAGAAATAGAAAGAGAACAAATTCCTAAAGGTAAATAAGATACTAAAAGAATGTAAGATATCAAATCAAAATCAGTAAAGATAAGAAAATAAAAGAAAAATGAGTGAAAAGGAGAGAAGTCTGATTGAGAAACTATAAATAAAAAAGAGGAATAGAAGATGATTGAGAGTGAGTGAAGTAAAGTAACAGAGTGAAGGGATGAAAGGAATGAAGTTAGTATAGAACGATGGATAAAACAGGAGTGAGAGAGTAAGTACACAGAAAGACAAAAGGAAGAACTAAGTGAACTACAGTACAATGGATGCGAAAGAAAAAAAAAGGAGAAAAAGAAAGAGAGGGTTAGGAAACTAAAGCAGTGGTACTGTGAGAATATGAAAAAGATAAAAAGTGGTGGAAGGAACAGAGGAAATGCAGACAGTTCCTATTAGATTAAGAAGTTGTGAATGAAGTACACTAAAGAAACAGCGATGAAAAAAGAGTGTAAATTAGTAAAGAGAGGTAAATAAGGGTATGCAATTTTCAGAAAGAAAATGGAAGGAGAAAATAAGGCAAATGATACTTCTATCAAAGTAAAGGTGGAAAAACCAGAAGATGAAAAAAAAGAAGTTGATTTCATGGATGACTCTTTGGATGAACAGTTTATAGAATGTTTGGAAGAAATTGAATCATGTACATATAATTATGAGGAAATTCCGGACAATATTATGTTAGAAATTTTATTAAATTATGAAAAAGAATCAGAGGAATAAATTTATCTTTAATAATTTCAATTGTTTCAGACAATATTCTTTTTTATATGTAATTCATGAAGTATTACCAAAAATGTTTAAAATATAAAGTGAGACTTATAGTATACTGTTCAACTATTTTTCTGTTACATAGTAAGTTTACTCATAGTTACTACCTTTCTCCCACTATATTATCTCATATGAATATTTTACACCTCATTTTCATAAGTGAACAGGACAGACTACTCATGATCCCCTAGAAATTCTCAGGGAGTGCTTAAAAGATCTGTTTCTCCTTTCCAGACAGACTATATTATGAATTCCATATACCACAAAAAATACAATAACAACATGCAAGATGTCTACAAAGAAGATGGTGAACATTAAATTTAAGTCTCTTCATTAGTACCTACATGTAGGTACTTACATAAAATAAAAAAATAAAAAAAAAAACAATTCATAAACATACAATTTTTTGAAGTGATTATTTTTCCATAGTACCCTCCCCGATACGCTCCCCGGTGCGCGCACCAGGCGCTTCCCCCGCGAAAATCGAAAAAAAAAAAAATTTTTTGGAGGCCCCGCGGGGCCCTTTAATGGCCCCCATATCAAACCTAGGGGGTCAGGGGGGGTCTACCCTGCCCCCTTATGGTCAATTCCACCCTTTGTTTTTGCCACCTCTTATGACTAGATTTTACCGATAGACAAGATGGCGGCCGCTCCGGACTGTTTAGAATGTTTACAGACAACTGAGAGCCAATCAGCTTTCTGCGCGCAAGTCGCGTGTCGCGCCGGGAGCGCTCACCGGTGCGCGCACCGGAGAGCGCCTATAGATATATATATTTTTTTGAACGTTAATTTCTCAAAATCCACTGAAGCACATATCTTGAGACATAGCAAAGGCACATCGGGCTAACAGTCCCTACAATTTTGCCAAGTTTGGTGGAAATCCATTCAGCCGTTCGAGCTAAAAGTGAAATCGAGCGCCCTATGGAAATTAACATGGGGAAAACGCGTTTTGGGACCCCCCTTTTATCTCGGCCCCCGCTTCACGAATCCCCCCCAAACTTTCAGGGAAGGACCGGACCGCCATGAGACCATTTTCCTGAAAATTTCAGGCAGATTCGTTTTACACCTCATTTTCATAAGTGAACAGGACAGACTACTCATGATCCCCTAGAAATTCTCAGGGAGTGCTTAAAAGATCTGTTTCTCCTTTCCAGACAGACTATATTATGAATTCCATATACCACAAAAAATACAATAACAACATGCAAGATGTCTACAAAGAAGATGGTGAACATTAAATTTAAGTCTCTTCATTAGTACCTACATGTAGGTACTTACATAAAATAAAAAAAATAAAAAAAAAAACAATTCATAAACATACAATTTTTAAAGTGATTATTTTTCCATAGTACCCTCCTCGATACGCTCCCCGGTGCGCGCACCAGGCGCTTCCCCCGCGAAAATCGAAAAAAAAAAAAAAATTTTTGAGGCCCCGCGGGGCCCTTTAATGGCCCCCATATCAAACCTAGGGGGTCAGGGGGGGTCTACCCTGCCCCCTTATGGTCAATTCCACCCTTTGTTTTTGCCACCTCTTATGACTAGATTTTACCGATAGACAAGATGGCGGCCGCTCCGGACTGTTTAGAATGTTTACAGACAACTGAGAGCCAATCAGCTTTCTGCGCGCAAGTCGCGTGTCGCGCCGGGAGCGCTCACCGGTGCGCGCACCGGAGAGCGCCTATAGATATATATATTTTTTTGAACGTTAATTTCTCAAAATCCACTGAAGCACATATCTTGAGACATAGCAAAGGCACATCGGGCTACCAGTCCCTACAATTTTGCCAAGTTTGGTGGAAATCCATTCAGCCGTTCGAGCTAAAAGTGAAATCGACCGCCCTATGGAAATTAACATGGGGAAAACGCGTTTTGGGACCCCCCTTTTATCTCGGCCCCCGCTTGACGAATCCCCCCCAAACTTTCAGGGAAGGACCGGACCGCCATGAGACCATTTTCCTGAAAATTTCAGGCAGATTCGTCAACCGGCGCCAAAGTTATTCAAACTAGAATGTTGAGATTTAACATTGAAAAAAATCCTAACTATAACTACCTACTGGCGACCGCCAGTAGGTAATATATATATATATATATTCAATGAAAAAACCATAGGTTATAGACCATATATAGTTAGGGATTTGCATTTACAAAACCTTATTTTACTCGCATAAAACCATTGAAATTCCATATATAGTTAGTTGCGCTAACTATATATCACGCACCCGCAATCCACTGCTGATGATGTCACATATTACATCATTCATGACATGGTCAGTGACATCACTGATGACATCACTGATGACAACATCCAGTGACTGTATGTTTCTGTAAAGTGTAAATATGTCTTACATATTGAAGAATGAGTGGATGTATAAGTGTTTGGATGAAGGATTTAGTAGGTGCATGACTGACTGTATGAGTGAGTGATTAAATATGTCTCACTGAGTGCATGGGTTAGTGACTAAACTGTCTTAATTTGTGCATTATTATGTCTGTTGTTCTGTAAACTGCTGCATGTGTTGATAAGTAGCTATATGAGTAACTATATGGGTTATTGATTGGTAGCCCAGGTATTTGTATGGGAGACTGAGTGTGTGTGTGGGTGGCTGGGAGGTGTATGACTCTGTGCATAGATGTGTGAGCAGTTGATTCACTAGATGTATGGTTTCAAAAGTGCATGTGGAAACAGCTGTATGGGCGGCTGACTGTGTGCATGAGTGTATTGGTGAGTGAATGGATATCTCAGTGCTACATGTGAAAGTAAGTACATATGTAAAACACAGTGCATGTGAGAGTTGACATATATAAATAACTGTGCATAAGATCCAGTGAATGTGTGAGTGGCTGTATGGATCATTGTGAACTTCAATCAAGGATTTTATAAAAGAGTAAATATGTGTTAGTATATGTTTGAATAAGTAAGGTGTGTATAACTGTATAGTTGAGGAAATGGAGGTGTGATTGATTCTTTGCATGACTGACTAGGTGTGTGAGTAACTCCATGGATGAGTGACAGTCTGTGAGTGTCTGTTTACACTGAGTGCACCTAAAGTTATATTAGAGTCTGAAGAGGTTCATCGTATTATCACATGAATGATGTCATCAGTGATGTTGTCAGTGATGCCATTTGAGTTGTCAACAGTGATGTCATTTGAGATGTCATCAGTGATGTCATCAGTGATGTCACTGACCATGTCATGAATGATGTAATATGTGACATCATCAGCAGTGGATTGCGGGTGCGCGATATATAGTTAGCGCAACTAACTATATATGGAATTTCAATGGTTTTATGCGAGTAAAATAAGGTTTTGTAAATGCAAATCCCTAACTATATATGGTCTATAACCTATGGTTTTTTCATTGAATTTCAATGGTTTTTTAAATGCAAATTTCTAACTATATATGGTCTATAACCTATGGTTTTTTCTGTGAATTTCATTGGTTTTTTAAAAGCTAACATCTGTAGCTGTAAAATGTATTCTTCTTTAAATCCCAAAATATATTTAGATGTTTATTGATAATTTTTTTTTAAATTTTTTTTTTCTTCGCTTCTAGTTCGCGAACCGGGAAGCTTTCGGTTAGCTCATCTCGATGCCGCGATCTAGTCCGCGAACCGGTCAACGTTACGTTAGCGGAACTGTGACGCGTCGCGGAAGCGCGACGTATCACGTTATCGCGTAATGCGTCTAATGACGCGCCGCGTTAGCGCTCCCGGAAGTGCTCGGGACCGCGAACCGGAAGCGATCTGGGACGCGGCGCGCGCCGCGTAACGTAAGCGGAACAGGTCATGTGACTTGTTTATCAAACTTTTCATTGGTTCATTTCACTTTTGGTTTCCAAATGATGTATGACTAGGTCATGTGACCTAAAAATAACACTTTTCATTGGTTCAGAACTTTTGCTTTCCCCAAATCATGTAAACCCCTCCTTATTTCCTCACTCTGACTTTCATCTTGGTGAGAGAAAGACCATTTAGCTAGAATTGAACAATGGCTTCTGTACTTGCTGCAGCTGGTGGAACCCCACCACCACCTCCACCTCCTCATAAGAAGAGAGGACCACCTAGTCAATTTATCACTAACAGAGAGGAGGAAGAGGAGGAAGAAGAAGAAGAGGACAGAGAGGAACAACAATTTGTCCAAGAGTTGCCCCGGGTTTCAAAGCGAAAAACAAGTTTCATCTGGCAGTTTTTCTCCATCCCTCCTGGATCAAAGAAGGTGAATGCTAAATATGCCACCTGCCTCATCTGTGATTACAGATTGTCGAGAGGCACAGATAAGAAATACAGTATGGGCAACTATACGATGCATCGACACACGAGCAGGTGGCATCCCTTAAACTACAGCCGGGCTGAGTTAAGGGATCTTCAAGACAATCCCACGACAACTCCTGTGGCCAGATCGACCTCCACAATGTCTTTGACGGGAAGAGAGGCACAAGAAACTGTGCCAAACATTCAACCCAACTTCCAGCATATGAAGTTAAGTTGTATATACTGTGGTGCTATGCTGTCATATGGCAACATGAGCGTCAACCTGATGAACATGGCGTTCGAAAATCATAAATGCCCTAATGCACCCAAGAAATAATTTTTTTTTTTGCTCCAGTTGAGCTGTTTTCAATGCCTGTTTTTTGTTGTCTTCCCTCCATAAAAAACACAAAAAAAACATAAAACAGTTCTAAAAATACAAAAAAATCAAAAAATGTTCAAAAAAAAAAAAAAATAAATAAAACAACTAAAACAAAAAAAAACAGTTCTTTTCAGAACTACCTCCCCTTTCAATCAAAATTGCTAGAATGTTTATCACTCTGGCAAGCTCTATTTCTTTTGGTTCGCTTCAAGTTCGCTGACCGGTTCGCGAACTTTAAGCGAACTAAAAAAATATTTTTTTAAAAAAAAGAAGAGTTAGTATAAGGGAAGTAAACAGAGAATAATGTAAAAAGAAAGACATATCCTGAAATGTAATTGATTTCAAAATTCGTTTTTAAACACAGCATATAAATCAATTGTATACCTGCATTCATGGAGAAATGACTAAAAATGTCCTTGAGACACATGAAAGTGTTTTCTGGAATGCCCTAGCACCATTTTTGGGACACTATTAACATGGCTACGTAACTCCCATAATCAAAATCTAAATTTGCCAAGCGCAAGTGGGAGCGTATTTACAAGACACTTGCCCCAAGAGGAACACTTTCCATTTAAAAAGGGAAAAATAACATCGCAGAAAAGTCAGCAATATTCATGCACTTTCCAGCAAATGCTCTTAGCCATGTTATCCACTTCCTATTAAATAACATGGCTAAGAACTGCTCAGGGCCCCATGAGGAACGCTTTCCATTTAAAAAGGGAAAAATAACATCAAAGACACTAAAATGCCTTCTAAATATGACCCCAAACAACCTATGAAGCTCTAACAGAACATATCCTGAAATGTAATTGATTTCAAAATTCGTTTTTAAACACAGCATATAAATCAATTGTATACCTGCATTCATGAAGAAATGACTAAAAATGTCCTTGAGACACATGAAAGTGTTTTCTGCAATTCACTAGCACCATTTTTGGGACACTATTAACATGGCTAGGTAACTCCCATAATCAAAATCTAAATTTGCCAAGCACAAGTGGGAGCGTATTTACAAGACACTTGCCCCATGAGGAGCACTTTACATTTTAAAAGGAAAACATAACATCTTAGACACTCAAATACCTTATAAATATGGCTCAAAACAACCTATGAAGCTCTAGCAGTACATATCCAGAAATGAAATTGATTTCTTAAATCGTTTTTAAAAGCAACATCTCTGTTTCAGCTTACATAACAGACCATAAAATGGGCTCCATGTACCACAATAACTTGTGTTACTGCATGCCAGAATGTTACACCAAATATGCAATTACAATTTCTCTATGAAACTAATTCTATTAGTATATCACTAGAGACAAAACCACATTTTAAAAACACAGCTTTCTTCATCATTTTCTCCTTAAATCATACTATTCTCTATCTAAATTAAATAAATCTTTTCTCACCTTAGCAAATATTTTTTGAGTTTTGAAAACAGTCTGAGAAATACACCAAATTGTCTTCAGCAGAAGAAAAAGGATGCACTCCAAAGGCTGCAGCTATTGAAAGCACAGAAATACAGATATTCTTTTCACATATCTCTCATATTAGCCAATCATACCTCTTCCCTCACTTTTTTCAAATCAAAACCCTTCCCCCCTCTGCCCTGTCTGCCTTGTTTCCATAGCAACCACCTCCTGGAAGACCTCTCATGTTTGCAAATTCACACAACAATGTTTCAATTGAACTCTGAACTCTCAGTGCACCTGCGTATCCAGTGCAATCTTTCATTAAATGTTTCTTCCTTGACCATTCAAATTACATCTTTCAAAGAACACATCCATGCACCCTAACTTTCTGTTTTCAGAAATGGAAATGCACCAATCACTGCTAATGAATCATTAGCATTGTAAATCCACAGTTTTTTTTCTTTAGAAACTCCTACTGTTTCAACTGCCCTTTCATTACCACACTTCATCTGACTGCAGAACAACCTTCTCCCACCATGTTTAAGGTCTGGATTGTTGGACATAGTTACATCCACTGGGCTCAAAGGTATGCTGAGAGCAGAAATTTACCTAACCTCAATTTACAAGATGTGGAAATTAAGTGGTTGGGCCAAAGAGGATTAAAATGTCACCAATTGATACCATTGGTGAAAACCTTTATGCATTTGCCAAAACCTGACCTGTTAATAGTGCACTGTGGAGGTAATGATTTGGGCACTTTGACAGGGGTAGGTCTGGAAATGCTTTTAAAGGACACCTTTGAGCAATTAATGGCACTTTTTCCTCAAACTGCCTTGGTATATTCCAATATATGCCAAAGACAGAAATGGAGGTGGTCCAACCAATTTTGTCCACAAATTGAGAAAGCGAGGAAGCATGTAAACAAATCTGTTTCAGCTTACATGAGAGACCATGGAATGGGCTCTCTGTACAACAATAACTTGCGTTACTACATGCAAGATATCTACAGAGGAGATGGAGTTCACTTCTCAGATGAGGGCAACAGAATTTTCATTCTGAATTTAAGACTGTGCATTGGTACCTACTTATAAGTACCTAAATGTACCATAAACCCAAAAGCTCTTCTCAGAGCTACCCTACATCTGATCACTCACAATTATTATTTTTCTCTAACTTTTTTCACTAATTTTCCACAAAATTCGCTCCCCGGAGCGCTACCCGGTTCGCTAACCGAAAGCTAACCTCGCAGAATTTTTTAAAAAAAAGTTTTTTTTTCCGCACATATAAGCCTCCTCAGCCACGCTCAGAAAACCTAGGGGGTCAAGATAAGTCTACCATGACCCCTTCTACCCATTCTAAACATTATTTGCCCTCCATCTTGTATCTTAATGCGACCGAAACACAAAATGGTGGACTCCCGTGACGCTTAAGGTTCGCTAACCGGGCCGCTTCCCGGAAAGCGGTCCTAAAAAAAGGCGGGAAAGTAATTTACAGAAAAACGACTAGAGACACTCTCACCAAATATAGATTAGCTCATACTACATAACAATCCCTTCCATTCTCACAAATTTCATTGAAATTCCATTTAGCCATTTAGCCTGTAGACCTCTCCAAATACCGTGAGGTAAATTACTTCACAAAACACATCTGAATTGTTGGAATTGACAACCAATGAAAATGTTACTTTCCTTTTCTACTTTTATTACCTGACATTTGATTGGTTATATACCTGTATATATATAAAGGGAGAGAAGGAAACACAGCCATTTTGACTACTACTTGTTGTTGTATATATCATTTAGAATATCACTAATAACATCAACTTGTTTCTAAAGGTAAGTTGTTATTTTTAAAACCGAAGTATATTGTGCACTATAAGTAAATATGGTAAACTTTTTCAGATAGTTATATACTATCCCTCTGTAAGAGTTAGACATTGAGAAAGGCTTCTTTATTATAATTATGGACTGATTTAGGTTTCTGTGGTATAATTATGAATTTACTTAGGCTTCTTCACAGGCACTTTTTAATAGTACTACTTCACGCCTGAAACCATACAGTGCCCATAGATTACTTCTCTGTTATAAACTCACAAGTGCCTGTCTGAACTTAAACCCAACAGTGCCCTATCTCTACTGATATATTTATTTTTTATGCAAATTACAGCAATAAAATGGAAGGTGAGCAGAATGTTTCCTTCGAAATTGTTCTGGAGACCAACACAGAAAAAGTTATTGCGGACAATGATGACTCAGATTTCATGGATGAATCACGGGACCATGAATTAGTTCAATGTGTAGAATCAGTGGATCATTTACTTCATTATGATGACGGTCAAATGTTTGAACTTATGTTCACTGAACAAGAACACATATCAGACAGTGAAATGCTAGACGTTGTATTAAATTTCGAAAAACAATCCAAAAAATAAAATTGTATGTAATATTAAAAAATTGTTTGAGTCTTTAATCATTTTTATATGTAATTCATAAACTAGTTAAATGTTAGAAATGTTATTAAATTTTGAAACACAATCACAACAATAAAAAATTGCTTAAAAAATAAAAAAATTAAAAAATAATCAACAAAACCAACAAATAATTAACATACAGTATTAGAAAAGTCTTTCATTCTTTTATCCATAAAGTTCGCTGCCCAGAACGCTTTCCGGTTCGCGAACTTGGCGCTTACCACGCAAAAAAAAAGTTTTTTTTTTTTTTTTGGACCCTCCTAGGCCCTTTTAAAACCTCCACATAAAACCTAGGGGGTCAACGAGGATCTACTATGCCCCCTTATGGTAATTTCCCCCTTTGTTTTGGCCTCCTCTTGTCTCTCGATCCTACCGAGAGACAAGATGGCGGCCGCTCCGGACTGTTTAGAATGTTGACAGACACCGGAGGGCCAATCAGCTTCGCATCGCAAAGTTCCGATACGCGAAAGGTTCGCTAACCGGATCGCTGCCCGGAGCGCTGTTACAGATATATATCTTGATTTAAACGTTAATTTCTCAAAATCCACTGAAGCACATATATTGAGACCTAGCAAAGGCACATCGGGCTAACAGTCCCTACAATTTTGCCAAGTTTCGTGAAAATCCATTCAGCCGTTCGGGCTAAAAGTGAGTCCAACCGCCCTATGGAAAACTCAATGCAAAAAACGCGTTTTGGGACCCCCCTTTTTTCTCAGCCCCCCCTTGACGAAACTCCACCAAATTTTCAGGGGCTGCTCAGAAACAAAATGTGCCATTTTCCTGAAAATTTCAGCCAATTCCGTCCACAAACGCAAAAGTTATTAGGCATAGAATTTTCAGAAATCCCATAGGGAAAAAATCCTAACTATATATACCTACTGGCGACCGCCAGTAGGTAATATATATATATATATATATATACATATATATATATATATATATATATATTCACTGAAAAAACCATAGATTTTACACCAGTTATAGTTAGCGGGAAATTTTACTGACATAAAACCAATGAAATTCCACGTTATAGTTAGTTGGACTCCCTATAACTTGCGCGCCTGCAATGCACTGCTGATGACATAACATATTACATCACTCATGACATGGTCAGTGACATCACTCATGACATCACTGATGACACCAGCCAGTGAATGTGTGTCTTTCTGAAAAATAAATATGTTTTATATATGTATTTGTAAAGGACGATGGAAGAATAAATGGTTAAATAAGTGTGTAAATGGATGTTTGTTTTTAAAAGAATTGAATTGATTGGTTAACTGCCTTATTAAGTGTATCTTAGTGAATACATATATTAGCAAGTAACTTTTAAATATTGAAATGTATGTATCAGTGTTTCACTTTGTGTATAAGTGGCTGTATGGGTTGGTGACTGACTCACTGTTTGTATGTGTTTTGAAGACAGCATATTTACAGGACTGTATGGATGGATGACTTGTATATGTGTGTGTTAGTGAGTAAACGACTGTCTCACTATTGTCTTTTTCAGTAACGACATATGTTTTAATCTAGTAAATGTGAGTATTGATATATATAAGTGAGTATATGTGAGAGTGAGAGATTGTAAGAGTTCCTGTTTAAATAAGTATGTGTTTCTATAAGTAATTGTTTGAGAGAGTAAGTATGTGTAAGTTTCCTTGGAAGTAAAGTGGTAGTGTGTGTATAGCTGTATATGCAAATAAATGGATGTTCAATAGTTTTTTTGCATGTGTGAATATGTGTGTGAGTAACTTTTGGATGACTGTTGGTGTGTAACAGGATGTATAGGTCTATCACTACATATGATGAGTGAATATATATATGAATGACTATATAGAACTGTTGGTGAATGAGTGGATGTGTATGTAGATGTTGGAATCTATACTACTATTGTAAAGCAAGAACTTTGAACATTTGAGGCGGGTAAACTCGAGAACCACAGCGCCAATCCACACACATGATACATCATTGTAATCGTCAGGATGTGCAGATGGACATAGGCTATATAAAATGAAAATATGCATTATTTAAAAAATGTACCTTAAAAAAAAAGTAGTCCCTTCGAAGTAGCGCCGGCCGCGACCTGCGTGCTGACGTCAGGAGCGCGGGGAGGAGCGGCGTCCAGGAGCGGCGACATGGCTCGGGGGAGGAGCGGTGACAAACGGCGGACAGGCGGTGAGGACCGGCGGACAGGCGGGTGGAGCGGTGACGAGCAGGGAGGAGCGGCGGAGCGGTGAACTGAGGAGCGTGGGGGAGGAGCGGCGGCTTAGGTAAGGCTCCGGGGCACACTCGGACAATGTCGAGGCAGGCGGGGGACGGGTCGGGCGGGGTCCCGGGCTGCTGGACAATGTCGGGCGGGCGGGGTCCCGGGCTGCTGGACAATGTCAAGGCGGGCGGGGGTCGGGGAAGCCTGATTGCTCCCGGACAAGGTCGGGACGGGCTGCTAGTTACCTAATAAATTGTTGTAATTGGTATTGGTTTCTCCTTTTTTAAGAAAATGTTAGTTTCTATTTTTGAATGTGTGTCAAAGGTTATTTTATGCTGATAGGAGGTCTGCCACTTTGTCACAAGGATGGTGTCATCAGTGATGTCATGAGTGATGTCACTGACCATGTCATGAGTGATGTAATATGTGACGTCATCAGCAGTGCATTGCAGGCGCGCAAGTTATAGTGTGTCCAACTAACTATAACATGGAATTTCATTTGGTTTTATGTCAGTAAAATTTCCCGCTAACTATAACTGGTGTGAAACCTATGTTTTTTTCAGTGAATTTCAAAGTTTTTTTAATGCTAATTCCTAACTAAAAGTCTCACTTTATAAGTAAGACTGTTAGCGCTCTAGTTGTTCTTTAGAACACTCTGGTACATACTATCATTGGGCTATAGTTGCGCTACATCTGGCTGATATTTGGGCTACATTTGTATTTTTTTGTCTCTGGTGGCCATCTTTGGGCTACATTGGGCTACATTGGGCTAAATTTGGGCTCTCACATATATATAGCCCAATGTAGCCCAATATATATTTTTTTAAAGTTAATTTTCTTAAAAACAACTGGAGCATATATCTTGAGACATAGAAAATGCACATCGGGCTACCAGTCCTTACATTTTTTCAAATTTTTTGCTTTGTATTTTTTTGTATTTTTGGGGGGGGGTTTTGCCCTGGAGTGCTCCAGGTGCGCGCCCCGGTGAGCGCCCCGGAAAGCGTAGTATTTTGAAGTGCCCCGGTGCGCGAACCGGGAAGCGCCCCGTTAGCGCCAATGTCGCGATCGAAAACAACATCATGACCGGTCGCGTAAGCGTGACGTATCGCGTAGCCGCGCGGTGTGTCTTATGATGTGCTGCGTAAACGCACCTGGAAGCGCTTCACGGCGCGGCCCGGAGCGCGGAACGTTAGCGCATCGGGTCATGTGACTTGAAAATACCACTTTTCATTGGTTCTCATAATTTTTTTTCCCCAAATAATGAAAGCGATCGAAAACAACATCGTGACGCGTCGCGTAAGCATTCCGTATCGCGTAGCCGCGCGATGTGTCCTATGATGCACTGCGTAAACGCACCTGGAAGCGCTCTGCGGCGGGCCCAGAGCGCGTAACGTGAGCACGCCGGAGCACGTAACATAAGCGCATTGGGTCATGTGATTTGAAAATAACACTTTTCATTGGTTCTCATCATTTTTTTTCTCCATATAATGAAAGCCCCCTCCTTTTTTCCTCATTCTTACTTTCTTCATTGAGAGAGCAAGAGCTATTTTTGAGCAAACAATGGCATCACTTTTTTCTGCAGCTGGTGCACCCCCACCACCAAGAAAAGAAGGTCCTCCACCACAGTTTCTTTGAGGACAAGAAGAAGAGGAGGAAGAAGAGGAGGAGGATCAACAACCAAGGCGCTTCCTCCCTGAAGAACCAAGACAAAGGCACGTTAAAGTGCACTTCATTTGGCAATTCTTCTCTTTTCCTGATGACCAAAAAAAGGTGAACGCACCCAAAGTCACCTGTCTTATTTGTGACAAAGTTCTCTCCAGGGGCAATCCCACAAAGAAATATTCTTTTGGTAATTTTACCATGATCCGCCACATGGAGAGGTGGTATCCCAATAATTTAGCCCAGGCTGAAGTCCAGGAACTTCGAAACAACCCACCCCCTGTGGCCAGCACTTCCTCTACTGTACCCTCACTTTCTACTCCTGAAGAACGCCAAATGGGGGCAAGTATTCAGCATAAATTTGGCAACCTCAAACTTGTTTGCATTTTCTGTGGCAAAACATTATGCTATGCTGTAGACAAACCTCAATGCAGCAAGAAAAGGAAACAGTAATACTTTTCTTTTTTTTTGGTCCTGTTGAGCCATTTCCAATTCCCTGTTTTTTGTTTGTTCCCTTAAAAAAAAACCAAAAAATATAAAATTGTTCAAAAATACAAAAAAATAAAAAAAGTTCAGAAAAATAATTAAAAAAATATAAAACAACAAAAAGAATTTAAAAAAGTTATTTTCAGAACTACCTCCCATTTATAAAATATTGCGAAAAATTTTAAACTCTGGCATTCTTTTTTCTCTTTTATGCGCTTCCCGGTGCGCTCCCCGGTTCGCCAATCGAAAAAAAATAAAAAAAATACATTTGCCCCGCGAGGCCCTTTTATAGCCCCCACATCAAACCTGGGAGATCAGGTTGAGTCTACCCTGCCCCCTTATGGTCATTTCCCCCTTTGTTTTGGCCACCTCTTGTGTCTCGATCCTACCGAGACACAAGATGGCGGCCGCTCCGGACTGTTTCGAATGTTTACAGACACCCAAGAACCAATCAGCTTTCTGTGCGCAAGTCGCGTGGCGCGCCCTGAGCGCTCCCCGGAGCGCATACCGGGGCGCTGCCATAGATATATATATTTTTTTTAACCTAAATTACTCAAAATCCACTGAAGCACATATCTTGAGACATAGCAAAGGCACATCGGGCTACCAGTCCCTACAATTTTGCCAAGTTTGGTGGAAATCCATTCAGACGTTCGGGCTAAAAGTGAAACCGACCGCCCTATGGAAATTAACATGGGGAAAACACGTTTTGGGACCCCCCTTTTATCTCGGCCCCCACTTGACGAATCCCCCCCAAACTTTCAGGGACGGAGCGGGCCATTTTCTTGGGGAAATTTGCAAAGATTCGGCCACCGGCGCAAAAGTTATTCCCAATAGAATATATATGCAAATACCTCGCAGCAGCGACGCTTCCTTAGCGAAACACAAGGCAAGGACGATCTTTTTTCAGCATTCTTATTTATTTAGCCATTAGACAGGTAGTCATAACGCGTGTCGGCCGTCCCAGCGGCCTTTGTCACAAATCCCCCCCAAACTTTCAGGGAAGGAGCGGAGCGGAGCGGGCCATTTTCTTGGAGAAATTCGCAAAGATTCGTCCACCGGCGCAAAAGTTATTCCCAATAGAATGTTGCGGATTTCCTATGGAAAGTAGATCCAAACTATAACTACCTACTGGCGACCGCCAGTAGGTAATATATATATAAATATATATATATAAAATTCACTGAAAAAACCATAGGTTATAGACCATATATAGTTAGGAATTCGCATTTACAAAACCTTATTTTACTCACACAAAACCATTGAAAATCCATATATAGTTAGTTGCACTAACTATATATCGCGCACCCGCAATCCACTGCTGATGATGTCACATATTACATCATTCAAGACATGGTCAGTGACATCACTGATGACATCACTGATGACATCTCAAATGACATCACTGATGACATCTCAAATGACATCACTGATGACATCACTGATGGCATCTCATTTGACATTACTGATCACATCACTGATGATATCATTCATGTGATAATACGATGAACCTCTTCAGACTCTAATATAACCTTAGATACAATCAGTGTAAACAGACACTCACAGACTGTCACTCATCCATGGAGTTACTCACACACCTAGTCAGTCATGCAAAGAATCAATCACACCTCCATTTCCTCAACTATACAGTTATACAAACTTTACTTATTCAAACATATACTAACACATATTTACTCTCTTATACAATCCCTGATACAAGTTCACAATGATCCGTACAGCCACTCACACATTCACTGGCTCTTATGCACAGTTATTTATATATGTCAACTCTCACATGTACTGTGTTTTACATATGTACTTACTTTGACATGTAGCACAGAGATATCCATTCACTCACCAATACACTCATGCACACAGTCAACCGCCCATACAGCTGTTTCCACATGCACTTTTGAAACCATACATCTAGTGAATCAACTGCTCACACATCTATGCACAGAGTCATACACCTCCCAGCCACCCACACACACACTCAGTCTCCCATACAAATACTTGGGCAACCAATCAATAACCCATATAGTTACTCATATAGCTACTTATCAACACATGCAACAATTTACAGAACAACAGACATAATGATCCACAAATTAAGACAGTTTAGTCACTAACCCATGCACTCAGTGAGACACATTTAATCACTCACTCATACAGTCAGTCATGCACCTACTAAATCCTTCATCCAGACACTTATACATCCACTCATTCTTCAATATGTAAGACATATTTTAACTTTACAGAAACATACAGTCACTGGATGTTGTCATCAGTGATGTCATCAGTGATGGCATTTGAGATGTCATCAGTGATGTCATCAGTGATGTCACTGACCATGTCATGAATGATGTAATATGTGACATCATCAGCAGTGGATTGCGGGTGCGCGATATATAGTTAGTGCAACTAACTATATATGGAATTTCAATGGTTTTGTGTGAGTAAAATAAGGTTTTGTAAATGCGAATTCCTAACTATATATGGTCTATAACCTATGGTTTTTTCAGTGAATTTTCAAGGTTTTGTAAATGCTAATTCCTAACTATATATGGTCTATAACCTATGGTTTTTTCAGTGAATTTTCAAGGTTTTGTAAATGCTAATTCCTAACTATATATGGTCTATAGCCTATGGTTTTTTCAGTGAATATATATATATATACATACATATATAAACATATATCATCTGTATATCTATATAAATACAAACATAAATGCATTCATACATATACTTATATGCATACAGATGCATGTTATTTACATGAAAGTTGAAAAAACACTAATAAAAGCAAAGCTAAAAAGCCACCTCATTACAAACAGAATGGCTTTAACTTAAACGAGGGCGAGATCTATTGCATTTTCAATGCTTGTTTACTTTGGTTCCATCAAGAAGGCATTCAGATGTGTCACACATTTGCCATAAATTCTGAATGTTAGCACTCTAGTTGCACATTAGATCACTGTAGTAAAGCTACTGCTCACCAGGGACGTCTGCTGCTGGTATTCAAAGTGCATGTTTCAGTCTGCATGTCAGAATTTTTTTAATGAAATAGAAGAGGATTTGAGAAGTCACTCAAAATGATCCCTAACTTTTCTTTCTGAAGCACTAATCATACTTTTCTATGGCAAAATTAACCCCCTCATGTTGTTCCTTTTTAAATTGAGTGTTTTCAGACTTACCACTTCATTCCAATCAAGATGGCTTCTGGTGTGCCATACTTTAGTCATAAGTAAGACTGTTAGCGCTCTAGTTGTTCTTTAGAACACTCTGGGACATTCAGTCATTGGGCTATACTTGGGGTACATCTGGGTGATATTTGGGCTACATTTAGGCTCTTTGTCTCTGGTGGCCATCTTGGGAGACTGTATGTCAGAATGTTTTTAATGAAATTGAAGAGGGTTTGAGAAGTCACTCAAAATGTGCCCTAATTTTTCTTTCTGCAGCACTAATCATAATTCATATGGCAAAATATACCCCCTCATTTTGTTCCTTTTTTAAATTAAATGTTTTAAGAGTTACCACTTTATTCCAATCAAGATGGCTTCAGGTGTGCCATACCTTTGTAATAAGTAGGACTGTTAGCGCTCTAGTTGTTCTTTAGAACACTCTGGGACATTCTGTCATTGGGCTATAATTGGGCTACATCTGGGTGATATTTGGGCTACATTTGGGCTCTTTTGTCTCTGGTGGCCATTTTGGGAGACTGCATGTCAGAATTTTTTAATGAAATAGAAGAGGATTTGAAAAGTCACTCAAAATGTGCCCTAATTTTCCTCTCCCCGAGTTGAGTGGTCGCTCCCCTGTGTCCCTCGAGGATATTGGTATCGTTGTGCCTCTCTGCTTCGCATTACTGCATAATCATTTGCTGCCTGCTGCTCGCCTGATCGCCGCCTAGCTCTACCTGCACGTTAATAGATAAAATTGCCGATTACAGCCTGTATGCGCACTGTGCCGCTCTTCATTCATTTCTGCATTGTTGTTTCTGCCTGCTGCCCGCCTGATCGCCGCTTAGCTTTGCCTGAAATTCTGGGTGCTATTTCCCCTGTTTTGACTCTGTTTGCTGCGCGTTTACTGTACTCCCCCCCTCCGCCTCCATTTTGTTTGTTGTTGTCGTAGTCTCTAGCCCGCCCCGCCTCCCAGCTGAGACGCCCTCCCACTGACTATAACCAGCGCTCCCTTCCTGAAAGGCGCCGTGACTCGCTCCTCTCCCCGAGTTGAGTGGTCGCTCCCCTGTGTCCCTCGAGGATATTGGTATCGTTGTGCCTCTCTGCTTCGCATTACTGCATAATCATTTGCTGCCTGCTGCTCGCCTGATCGCCGCCTAGCTCTACCTGCACATTAATAGATAAAATTGCCGATTACAGCCTGTTTGCGCACTGTGCCGCTCTGCATTCATTTCTGCATTGTTGTTTCTGCCTGCTGCCCGCCTGATCGCCGCTTAGCTTTGCCTGAAATTCTGGGTGCTATTTCCCCTGTTTTGACTCTGTTTGCTGCGCGTTTACTGTACTCCCCCCTCCGCCTCCATTTTGTTTGTTGTTGTCGTAGTCTCTAGCCCGCCCCGCCTCCCAGCTGAGACGCCCTCGCCCCTCCCCCCCCACCATCCATATATGACAGTTCTTCCCGCGCACAGCGTTCACGCGCAGCGACCGCGCCCAACCCGCGCCGAAGGTGCGCCAAAGGTAAGCCCGTCTACGCCCGTCTGCGCCTGGACCGCGCCCAGCGCCAGACCCCCTGCTCCTCGCGCTGCCCAGCCCTCCCGCATTACCTACGATGCCGCCACCCTCCTAGCCCTTAACCCCGGTCGCGCCCCCACCTGCGTCCAAGCCGCTCCTGGCCACACCCATGGACCTTTCTCTTGCTACTCCTGCAAATTCATCGGCACCGACAACATCTCCGCTGCGACCACACCACAGATTCCCGACCCCACCCACCTACAATGCATCCTGCTCAACACCCGATCGGTCCACAGGCACGCCATTGACCTATGGAATCTACTAGACACCACCTCTCCGGACGTCGCCTTCCAAACAGAAACATGGATGAACGCTTCCTCCCCCCCAGACATCACCATCGCCATCCCTGAAGACTATAAGATCATTCGCAAGGACCGTACCGGCCACACAGGAGGAGGAATCGCTATAGTCCATAAAAAATCAATCCGCATCTCAACAAGCTCCGACGCCAACCTCGCCAACTCCGAACACCTTCACTTCCAGGTCCACATCGACCCCAAGACCACACTCAGAGGCACCCTCCTCTACAGACCACCAGGACCCCGCGCAAAATTCAGTGAAGACATCACGGACTTCATCACTCCACACGCACTCCCCTCCAAAGACTACATCCTTCTGGGAGACCTCAACTTTCACCTTGAAAAGATCAACGACCGCAACACCACCACCCTCTTGGACATCCTCGCCAACCTCGGACTCAAACAACTGGTCACTTCCCCCACCCACATCGCAGGTCACACACTCGACCCCATCTTCACCTCCAGCAATCATGTCTCCTTCAGCCACACTACGGATCTCCTCTGGACTGACCACAGCTGCGTTCACTTCACCTACAACAAGCCAAAACCCATCAACCACCTCCAACCAACTCTGCAAAGAAACTGGAACAAAATCACCATCGACCAGATCTCCTCATCGCTCCTTCTAAACACCCCAGCCCACTCTTCTAACCCAGACCAAGCCGCTGCCAACTTCACCCTATGGTTATCCAACACCGCCGACACCTTAGCACCACTGAAAAAACGTCAAAACAAACCTGGCAGCAAGAAGGCCTCATGGTTCAACAATGATCTTAAGAAGTCCAAGAAACTCTGCCGCTCCCTTGAAAAGGCCTGGAAAAAAGACCCAACCACTAGCACCAAGGACGCCTTCAAAAACGCCACCTGCACACACCACCAACTAATTCGAAAGGCCAAGAAAACAGCATTCAAGGATCGACTTGACAATAACGCCCACAACAGCAAGGAACTTTTCAACATCGTCAAGGAATTTACCAATCCCTCGGCCAACTCCAACGACATAACCCCCTCTCAAGCCCTCTGCGACTCCCTAGCAACATTCTTCCACAACAAAATTGCAGAGATCCACAACAGCTTCGACAACCGACCCGAAGACCAACCCACCCAACCATCTGCTGGACCTTCACCCCCCTCGAACATCCTTAATGACTGGAACCCAATCTCCACTGAGGACACCATCCGCCTGATGAACTCCATCCACTCAGGATCCCCAACTGACCCATGCCCTCACCACATCTTCAACAAAGCAGACTCCATCATAGCACCGCACCTCCGAGATGTCATCAACTGCTCCTTCAACTCCGCCACCTTCCCGGAAAGCTGGAAACACGCTGAACTCACCGCCCTTCTGAAAAAACCCACAGCGGACCCCACCGAACTAAAATATTACCGCCCCATCTCGCTCCTTCCATTCCCGGTCAAAGTAATCGAGAAAGCTGTCAACAACCAGCTCGCCGCTTTCCTCGAAGCCAACAAATCCCTCGACTCCTCACAATCTGGCTTCCGAGCAAAACACAGCACTGAGACCGCCCTCATCGCAGCAACAGACGACATTCGAACTCTACTGGACAATGGAGACACAGTCGCCCTCATCCTCCTCGACCTCTCTGCAGCCTTCGACACAGTCTGCCACAGCACCCTTTAACAACGCCTCAGAAACATCGGAATACAAGGAAAAGCACTTGAATGGATCACCTCGTTCCTCTCCGGAAGAACTTAGAGAGTCCGCCTTCCACCATTCAAGTCCGAGGCCACTGAAGTCATCTGTGGCGTACCACAAGGATCCTCACTCAGTCCCACCCTCTTCAACGTATACATGAGCCCCCTCGCGGCCATCGCACGCCAACACAACCTCAACATCATCTCCTACGCGGATGACACTCAACTGATCCTATCACTCACCAATGACCCTAGCACCGCCAAAACTAACCTACACGAAGGAATGAAAGAAGTAGCCGAATGGATGAAACACAGCCGTTTGAAACTGAACTCAGATAAAACAGAAGTCCTCATCTTAGGTACATCCCCCTCTGCATGGGACGACTCTTGGTGGCCGGGAGCCCTTGGAAAGGCACCCATCCCGACAGACCACGCACAGAACCTAGGCGTTATCCTGGACTCTTCACTCTCAATGAACAGACAAGTCAGCGCCGTATCCTCATCCTGCTTCAACATTCTCTGCATGCTCAAAAAAACATTTTGTTGGATCCCCACCGAAACCAGAAAAACAGTCACCCATGCCCTGGTCACGAGCCGACTGGACTACGGAAACACCCTCTACGCAGGTACTACCGCTAAACTCCAGAAGAAACTCCAACAAATCCAAAACGCCTCAGCCAGGATCATATTAGACATCCCGCGCAACGAACACATCTCTGGCCACTTGAAAGACCTCCACTGGCTACCCGTCAATAAGAGGATCACTTTCCGACTGCTAACCCACGCACACAAATCACTCTACGACATCGGACCAGAATGCCTCAACTCACGACTGTCCTTCTACACCCCCTCCCGCCAACTACATTCTTCCAGGCAAGCCCTCGCCACTGTACCCCGCATCAACAAGACCACCATGGGAGGCAGATCCTTCTCATACCTGGCTGCTAAAACATGGAACTCACTCCCCACCTACCTTCGCCTTACCCAGAACCACCTAGCATTCAGAAAGCAACTTAAAACGTGGATATTTGACAAGTAATCCCTCCTCCCCTCCCTAAGCGCCTTGAGACCCTCTGGGTATGTAGTGCGCTATATAAATTCCTTGACTTGACTTGACTTGACTTTCTGTTCCTTTTTAAATTAAATGTTTTAAGAGTTACCACTTTATTCTCATCACGATGGCTCCAGGTGTGCTATACCTTTGTAATAAGTAGGACTGTTAGCGCTCTAGTTGTTCTTTAGAACAATCTGGGACATTCTGTCATTGGGCTATACTTGGGCTACATCTGGGTGATATTTGGGCTACATTTGGGCTCTTTTGTCTCTGGTGGCCATTTTGGGAGACTGCATGTCAGAATGTTTTAATGAAATAGAAAAGGATTTGAGAAGTCACTCAAAATGTGCCCTAATTTTTCATTCTGCAGCACTAATCATACTTTCTATGGCAAAATATACCCCCTCATGTTGTTTCTTTTTAAATTAAATGTTTTAAGAGTTACCACTTTATTCCAATCAAGATGGCTTCAGGTGTGCCATACCTTTGTAATAAGTAGGACTGTTAGCGCTCTAGTTGTTCTTTAGAACACTCTAGGAGGCTGCAGTAGAACACAAAGGAATCAACTGACAGTCTCTGTCCTTGTTGGATGTACATGTTTTACTGAGAATGTCAGACTTCATTTTCACATGACTGAGAAAGATAAAGTGAATTTACAGAAAATATGCTTTCAGTTTAGCTTATAGATCCCCTTCCAAACCACTGTGGGAAAATCATGAGATATTAGTTTTCTTTCAAACAATATTCATGATATCACAGCAGAAGGTTTTTTCACATGGTAAAATCACCTTAGAACCCACCACAATTCCTAAAACGAGTATGGTACCATCAACAAATGATTTATAATGTAACTAAAGTCCTAAAACCCTCTATTAACTACAATGCTTTTTTAATGAGGTGCTATCATGTATATTGGTCCCAAGATGGCTGCCAACACTTCTTGGATGAAGTGCTGACAGCCAATCAGATCAGATGTGTTGTTAGGCTCCGCCCAGATATATATCTTTTTTTTAACCTAAATTACTCAAAATCCACTGGAGCACATATATTGAGACCTAGCAAAGGCACATCGGGCTAACAGTCCCTACAATTTTGCCAAGTTTCGTGCAAATCCATTCAGCCGTTCGAGCTAAAAGTGAGGCCAACCGCCCTATGGAAATTAACATGGGAAAAACGCGTTTTGGGACCCCCCTTTTTTCTCGGCCCCCCCTTGATGAAACCCCCCCAAATTGTCAGGGGCTGCTCGGAAACAAAATGTTCCATTTTCCTGAAAATGTCAGCCAATTCCGTCCACAAACGCCAAAGTTATTAGACATAGAATTTTCAAAAATCCCATAGAGAAAAAATCCTAACTATATATACCTACTGGCGACCGCCAGTAGGTAATATATATATATATATATATATATCTGCAAATACCTCGCAGCAGCGACACTTCCTTAGCGAAACACGAGGCAAGGACCATCTTTTTTCAGCATTCCTATTTATTTAGCCATTAGACAGGTAGTCATAACGCGTTTCGGCCGTCCCAGCGGCCTTGGTCACATATATAAATATATATGTTTTTCATTGAAGAAAAAAAATGAGGGTTTCACGGGCGGGATAGTTAGTTGGACATTTCACTCC
>NW_028243805.1:0-57875 GCF_964263255.1 Lissotriton vulgaris | reverse complement strand
TGAAGTATTTCGGGGTTCCCAAGGCCTACACGCTCCGGAGATAACCCACTCACACTCAAGAACTGTTGGCACGGAAACTGTAAAAGGCAAAGAACAAGTTTATTAAGACCCCATGGGGTGGTGGTACACTCAAACAGCACCCTTCGGCAATGCAAGAGGTATCACACCGAACATCGGTGCGACCTCATTTTATATACAGTTTTGGGGCAATAAAAGATAGGCGGCACAAGTTTAAGGCACATTTTCGAGACATATATGGTCATGTTTTGGAATACTGCCAGCTCATTGGAGGGGGCACAACTCCGCTGGTCAGTTTGGTACACATTCCTGAAGATCTACGGGTCAGTGGGAGCTGCGCATGTGCGGCTTGACCAGTACTAAAAATAGCTTGTTGCTGGGCAGATAAGCGTGGTCAGTGGAACGGACAACGGACTAAAGGGCACGTCGGCCACGAGGCCGCTCATGATCTAAGATGGCCGCCGTAACATTCAAAATGGCGTTATCATATATAGCCAAGTTA
This sequence comes from Lissotriton vulgaris, assembly GCF_964263255.1. NCBI lineage: Eukaryota > Metazoa > Chordata > Amphibia > Caudata > Salamandridae > Lissotriton > Lissotriton vulgaris. Next base: position 57,355 of record NW_028243805.1, on the reverse strand, counting down.
AGGAGGACAACGTGTAGGTTCAGCTAATCGCTAATGCGAACGGGCCAATTACGACAGACGACCCTTTTAGCGTTTAGCTGAATCTACCTCATAATGAACATAGTCAGGATGTTCGTCCTCGATGTCTATTAACATAATTTGTGTCACCTCTTTGTGTAGCATCATTTTGTCGTGGGCAAGAGCTCGCCTCGATGGTAAGCAAGCTGATAGACACATTGAACATAAGGCGGGGCCACATTGAATACATAAGCATATAAAGAACATTGCTCCCACAAGTATACAGAGAATTGTCAACAGTTTCCAGCCCCAAGTTGCAATCATGGACCAGAACCATCCTGAAAGTGTCCAAGTCCCATTGTCCGGGTGTATTTCAGCAGCTATTTTATGCAGCTTGGAAATAGCATCATACACAGATGGAGAATTGTCCGGGACGTATACGCAACAGCTGCTTCCGATAATTCTACATGCCCCCCCACGAACAGCCAAAACAACGTCCAACACCATTCGATTTTGGAGGGTGACAATTCTGGAAATCTGTAGTTCCTCGGTAATATTCCCCAGGGCAACGGCAGTGTCATTCGCAACAGCCTCAACAACGCGTGTCAGTCGTCTGATTTTCCGGCTGTTCAATGCAGCCCCCACAAAGGAGAATAGACCCAAATTAAAATCCACATACTGTTGCAATGCAGTGTCCGTTTGATCAATGTCCTCTAGGGCAACAGTTCGTTTAACCCTGTTCAAAACGAAATCGTGGTACAATGTATAATCGTTGTGGTACATTGGAGGGGCAATGAATACAGGAGGTAGCACAAACGATACGTAGCACGTGCCCAACCACCCCACTGGAAGCTGATGGTACCCCTTCGTTCCACAGATAAAGTATGTATTTCGAGATGCAACAAATGAAATGCCATTCGGGCTATCAAACGTGAGAGTAATGTTACATTCACTTTTCCCCACTGCAATCGTGCCCTTGTTTCTAATACATAAATCGGCTTTTGTAGCAATGACATTTATGACATGAGCACTAGATACATTCACATTTCGCTGATTGCTATATACACGTGGGGCAGATACATTGTCAGGCCTGTACTCTTCCCATTCGAAACGTGTGCCCTCAGCCCGGGGAAACCCATCCTTGTCATGGGAACATACTTTATTCAAACGGAAAAGCACCCCCCCTTTAGTTGGCCATCTCAGAGTAAAAAGGAGGGTGTACCAGGCGTTGCATGACCCATTGTGTGAAAACGGGAGTGGAATAAGTGGGGTGCCCCCTCTCTTCTGGTGCCCAGGCAACATTCCACACACCCAGCAGTTAGAGGTATTGGTCATATTATGCTGGAGTTCTAGACTTTTTGGTTCCGTCCAGAGGTGTCAGGGAACAACACCCAAAGACCCCGGAGTTCCACCTGCCTTGGTGCACAAATGAACAGAAACACGGGCTTCTCGATGGTGGCGTCAAAGACCAAAGGTTTATTACTGCAGGGACACAGAAGTCACAGATACTACACACGGGCAGAATCTAGGAGCCTGTTCAAATTGTACAAAGTGGGTTGCTCCTTATATACTAGTTTTTGGCCTTCAGGCGAATTCTTCACATGTTGGTACATTCCCAAAACCTTTGTGTCATAAACAATAAATATTTGGCGTACACAGGAACCGTTGATAAAATCTGATACGAAACATCTTACGAAGAGGGGTTCCCACTAGTTCATCACAATCCCTTGTCAATATTGCATTCAAGAGCCGGACCGCCTCATCGTAAATTTCGTTACCTCCCCCTGATAAAGATTCAGAAAGAAAGGAACGGAGCCAGGTGTGGAAGATAGGAAAGCGGGATAAGAGATGCTTGTGGGTTGTAAATGGGCAAGGCTACCGGCTTCGGCCGCCTAATCATGATCAGGACAATGGACACGGAGACCAGTTTAGTAAGACTGGCCTCGGGCAGGGGAGGCAGCCTTTGTCGAGTCATGCAGCTACAGCGTGATCTGGTTTAAGGTGCACGTGTCATGAAAGAGGTGAATCTCCGGCTAAGGCTACGTGTCCTTAATCGAAATGAAGTGGTCAGAGGTTATTGCGTATGTGAGGGCAAGAAAACACAAAATGGCTGCCATGATCTAAGATGGATGCCGTGGGTAGATCAGAAATGTGTTAATAAAAGGAGTGCTCTTGCTAGTAGCGTAGCGAAAACACCAGGGAATGCTAAATGGATCATTTGCGGTTCACTGATACCAATATTGTGTACTTCCGACAAACTTGAAAACACGGGTTCAAATCGTCACAGAACCGTCACGGAACCTCAATGCGTGTGGTGAAGAATCTGAATGAAGCTGTTATTTAAATACGTTTGGCGATGGCGCTCTTCATGGAAAGGCAATGTAAAATGAAAATGTTCAGACGGTGCCGGGGTAGTCGGTAGCAAATGTTCACGTACAGGCACCACAAGTTCGACTACCCAGGCTATAATAGCTATCACCACAATGGTCAAGACAAAGAGAAAGGCACCCAATATTTTCTTATCACGAGATACCGTTGATGCCATAGTTCAAGAAAGTTTGTGCAAAGTCTCAAGTGGCACAAATTGTTCACAAATTTTTCACAAATTGTCTCAAATACACGTGCGTGTATACCTAAAAAAAAGAAAAATGCGGTGCTGAACTCCGAGGTAGCCGTTGTTTTCTTCTCCGGGTCAAGACGGGTGTCGCTACTCTGGCAGAACTGATCCCCCCCCCTTGGAATTCCCGGTTTCCGTTTCACAAACCTGGGGGTAGATGTATCAAGAAATCATTTTGCACTTCTCTAATAGCGATTGTTAAGGAATCGCTATTTGAGAAGTGCAAAATGGTATGTATGTAGAAATTCGATATATTTTAGCGATTCCTTAATATTCCTTAATTGCGATTAGCAAATTGCTAATCGCAATTCAGGAATAATTTTCCCATTCATTTCTATGGGCCAGGAGGCCCATAGGAATGAATGTGCAGTAATTCTCAAATTGCGAATTCGCAATTTGCTAATCGCAATTTGAGAATTATTTCAAGGGTGCAGGGGTGTCTTATGGACACCCTGCTGCACCCCTGAAACTTACATGTGTGTGCATATGGCACACATACATGCCCTATGGGCATGTATGTGTGCCACATGCCACCTTCAAAATAGTGATATTTTGTTGTTTTAAAGGATTTCGCAAATTAACACGAACCTCAAGTTCGTGTTAATTTGCGAGTCCTTAACCTCAATTCGCAAAAAAAAAAAGCTTCATACATGGCATTTAAGGAATCGCACATTTGCGATTCCTTAAATGCTTATGCAAAATAAGGAATCGCAATTTTTTGCGATTCCTTATTTTGCTAATTACACATACATCTCAAAAGATGCAAAATTTCAGTTTACGATTCCTTAAGGCCGAAATTCGCAGAATTTCGGCCTTAACGAATCGCAAACTGCTTGATACATCTAGGCCCTGGAGCGGTAACCAACCAGTCATTAAAAAGGAACAAAAATCTTCTTATCGTGGACGTAGATCGTAGCGCTCTCTTCCGGTAGCAGATTGGTCCGGGAAGGCTCCCTCCACTTCGGCCGACGTCACAGCTGGGCTCTTTTCTTTCTCCAAGATCTCCTTATAATCAGTCAACACAGCAGGAGTCACCAGATCCGGAGAGACACGGCGACAATGTGTCGAATGCACCCACCGCTTCCTGTTTGTCACTCGTACTGCGGTGCGGGTCGCCAGGAGGACCTGCTCGGGGCCCTTCCACCTGGGCTCCAGACTGCTTGCTCTCTCAAACGAGCGGACCATTACATGGTCACCAGGACGAAGATCGTGGCCCTCTCCAGTAGAGTTATCAGGGAGCGCTTCTCGAACCTGTTGATTAATCGTGCCAAATAATCATTCATCATAACACAAGGCACATCATGTATTAATCGCGGCTTGGGCACCCCCCAGATATTCATAGGGCGGCCAAACACCACCTCATAGGGCGTAAGGCCAGTTCGTGAGTGGGGTACTGATCTAAGAGATAGTATGGAAAGGGGCGACCACTCGGTCCCCCCGAACGTATGGATGAGTGCCTCGATCCCCCCGGGAAGCCATTTTTGGGCGGGAGGCGCGTCACGGCTGGTATGCCCAAAGCGGCGTAGCCGGGGCGCGCTTTTTCCCGCCCTAGAGTGGGCTGGCCTAGACACCGACGCAGCCAGCCACGCCCTCGGGGCGGGCAGGGGCGGGTTTTCGCCCGCCCTGAAGACGGATAAAAGAAGGCGCAAGACCAGAAGACGTCCTCTTGTTCTTGTGCTCCGAAGCTGCACCTCCTCGCTACACGTGAGCTCGGGACGGAACGAAGAGCCAATTTTGAGCGTTTTGATCTTTTTTCTTTGTCTTCTAGATACTTCGTCATAGAGATGCCCAAGAAAGGCGCAAAGAGAATGACGACTGAGCAGATGGTTCGGGCCCTCTTTAAGGATATGTCCGACATAAAGAAGCGGCTGGCGGAGCGAGACGGGGAGGAAGGATCGGGCCAACCACCGGCTGGAGGGAGACCTAAGAGGCCGAGAAGGGTTCCAGCCGGGGGAGATGTCCCGGCTCCCTCTGCCCCGCTCGAGGCGCCGACCCCAGTACCGATCGAAGGGAATCCAATCCCCGTTGTCGTCACCCCGACACCTAAGGAAGATATGCCCCCCGAGCTGGCAGCACAGCTAGCAGCTTGGTTGGGGGATAGCAGTAATGGCGCCACGGCTGCCGAAGCACAGGCGCTAATAAAGGGGCTTCGTGAGAAGAAAGAGGCAGCTAGAGTGGCTGCACCGTTGGCAGGGACAGACAAGCCGCAAGCGGCAGAAGCTGCGTCCGGTTCAGGTAAGCGGCCATTGCCGATTGCACGGGACGAGTCAGCACCCTCTCGTAGAGAGAGATTGGGACAACATGTGCCTTTAGCCATAAAGGAAAAGATCTGGGCAGGGGAATACGTGAATATTTTTTCCTTGCTTGTTGATCATTATGATGTGGAGCATGTAAAAAGTCAGAAGGACCTAATGCATCCGAGTGTTTGGCGCGCAAAAATGGCCGCCTTTAAGGTAAATGAGAACATTGGCAACTGGGGCAATGCCTGGGGTATTTTTACATCGATTTTGGGGGAACGTAGGCCCGAGTTGCTTCCTGAGTTTCCCGTTTATCAATCACGAATTATGGGTTACTCGACGGCGTATCAAGGTAACCATTGGTTTTGTTATGATAATCTGTTCAGGAAAGAAAAGGAACATAACAAGAGTTTGACCTGGGATTGTTACGATTCTTTAACGTGGGATAAAATGAAGGAATCGGGAATGTTAAGAATGCCATTGGTCGGGAGCAATGTTGTTGATCACTCCCGCCAAAATGTGGGGTCGCCCTTTCGACCAAGTACGAGCACCGACGACCAGTCGAGGCCCGCAGGTAATACCGGGAGAAAGGGTATCTGTTATAACTTCAACAGAGGGAAATGTACCAGGCCTCCGGGGTCCTGTAGATTTAGACACGAATGTGGTACGTGTGGGTCATCCCATCCTGAGTCATCGTGCAGAGCCAGAACGGGTGAGAATGGGGGTAAGGGAGGCGCCAAACAGGTCTAATATAGTCCGAGGGGCGCCTTTACCAACCCCGATTGATACCTTGGCAATGATCCCCTGGCTCAGCGATTACCCGGATCGTGCTTCTGCCGGGGTGCTGCGGAACGGTTTTACACATGGTTTCCGCATCCCGGTGGGGGACTTTCAGGGTGTAGGGATTTGCAAGAATCAGCTTTCCGTCTTACAACATTCATCTGTGGTGCAGGAAAAAATTCAGAAAGAGGTTAACCGGGGACGGGTTGCCGGCCCGTTTAGTGTACCCCCGGTACCGGATTTTGTTTGTTCTCCGTTAGGGGTGGTCCCCAAGAAGGACCCAGGAGAGTTTCGTCTGATCCATAATCTGTCTGCTCCACACGGCCTTTCGGTAAACGACGCAATTGATTCTGAAGTTTGTTCGGTGCGATACGCATCGTTTGATGAGGCAGTAGCCATCTTGAATCGCCTGGGGCCCGGGACGTTGATGGCGAAATCGGATATCGAGTCAGCGTTCCGGTTGCTCCCGGTACACCCAGACGATCAGCGTCTTTTGGGATTCGGGTTTCAGGGATCATTTTACATGGATAGGTGTATGCCAATGGGATGCTCTATATCATGTGCTTATTTTGAGCAATTCAGTACTTTCCTGCAATGGGTGTTCACTAAGAAAACGGGTTTTCGAAATGTAATGCACTACCTTGACGACTTTTTGTTCCTTGGCCCCGCCGGAGACCCCGAGTGTGCCCAGGCCTTAGATGAATTCTGTGTGTTGATGGGTCATTTTGGCGTGCCGTTGGCACCGGGAAAAACTATGGGTCCCACGACTTGCCTCGAGTTTTTGGGGATCGAGTTGGACTCAAGGGAGGGGTGTTTCCGTTTACCAGCCAGCAAAGTGTTGAAATTCAGGTCAGCCCTCCAAGTATGTTTAAATACGCCCAAGGTTACACTGCATCAGTTGCAACAATTAGTGGGGAAGTTGAATTTTGCCTTAAGAGTAATCCCAATGGCTCGCCCTTTTTCCCGCTCCATTGCCCAAGCGATGATTGGCCTGAAGGAAGGTCATCATCGCACGAGGTTATCGGCTGAGGTCCGCCAGGACATGCGGATATGGTTAGCATTCCTGGCGGACTTCAATGGCCGAGTCGTCTGGAACAAGCCAGCCGTGTCCTCGGAAGAGCTTGGGCTATGGACGGATTCAGCAGGAAGCATAGGTTTCGGCGCCATCTTCGGCACGAACTGGTCGGCTCAAAGATGGCCCCTATGGTGGCACGAGAAGGGGCTAACGAGTAATATCGCTTTCCTTGAATTGTTTCCCATTCTCGTGGCCCTGAGAACCTGGCCAGAAGGTTTCAGAGATCATTCTGTCGTTTTTTGGTCCGACAATATGACCGTAGTAGAATGCATCAACAGTCAGTCAGCCCATTGTAAATTGATTTTGAGGCTGCTCAAAGAAATTGTCCTATTGTGTATGCAACTGAACGTGGTTTTAAGAGCAAAACATGTCCCAGGAGTAATGAATCAGGCCGCTGACGCACTGTCTCGTTTTCACATGCAGGCTTTCTCGGGTTTCCTCCCTTCAGCGGACCCGGAGCCGGCACCCTTCCCCGAAGCTCTCTGGTCTCTCGGTGCCCCGAACTTCGTCACCTCGTGGGAGAGAGTCTAGCACCCAGGACAAGGAAGGCATATGAAGGGGCGTTCCGGGCCTATTTAGCCTTTTTGGGGGCAGAGAGAGGGGGTCTTTGGGGTCAGGAAGAGTGGGTAGTACTCTTTCTTATGTCTTTACACAGGGCTGGGAAATCGGTGGCTACGGCCCAAAGGCATCGTGCCGCCATTTCCTTTGTTGCCAGGGCCCATGGCATCCTGGACCCGACAGCGTCTTTCACAGTACAGAAAGCGCTGCGTGGGTGGCAACGCCTAGAGGGTCGCAGAGTAGACGTGAGACGACCGATAGGTCTAGACAGGTTGTCCCTGTTACTGGCCACACTCCCGAACACATGCTCGTCCCCTTTTGAGACCTGTTTGTTCCGGTCTGCATTTACGCTGGCGTTTCACGGGGCTATGAGAGTTAGTGAGCTGGTTGCAAGGAACAAACAGGATGTGTCGGGGGGCCTGTGCAGAGAACATGTTCAGGTCAGGGGGGACGCGATGATTGTCTCCTTTCTCCGGTCTAAGACCGACCAAGATGGGAGGGGGGACTGTACGATCATTCGCAGGAACCCCGAGTCATCCATGTGTCCGGTGCAGTGCTTAGAAGATTACCTAGCACAGAGAGTGGCATCATGGGGGGGGACATTGTTGAGGCATGCAGACGCCACCCCGCTGACGAGGTTTCAGTTTCAACGGGTGCTTGCAATGGCCATTGCCGCAGCGGGCTTGGACCCGGGCGAATTTGGGACCCACTCCTTTCGTATAGGGGCTGCCACTGAAGCAACAGCCAGGGGTCTTAATGTAGAACAAGTGAAACGTGTGGGGCGCTGGTCCTCCAATTGTTATAAGAGGTACGTGCGATTGCACATGTTGTGAAGCTGTATTCATGTACTCACGCCTCTTGTCTTTTGTTTGTTTTCAGTTCCGCAAGCCTACGCGGCAGGGCAGACTGAGCAGTCGACCCAACACCAGGCCAGCGGTCGCACGTCACCGGCTGTGAAGAAGGAGGTGTGGGTCGTGGGCCACTCATACGTGAGACGGGCCGCAGACGTATTCAAAGCAGGTGACATGATTCACGTAGCTGGGGAATACGGGTACAGAGTGTCCTTCTACGGAAGGGGCGGTCTCTGTATTGACCAGTTTCAGGAATTTTTTGAGGGCCTGTTAGAGCGGATGAGGTCACCGCCGTCCATAGTCATAGTACATTTGGGGGGCAATGATTTGGTCACCACCGGTAGACGACTGCTCCTGGAGTCTATGCTTTCCACGGTAAGTTGGTTAGCGAGGAGAGTTCCGGGGTGCCTAATTGCGTGGTCTCATGTGATCCCACGAAAAGTGTGGCGGGGGGCTATCTCGATCCCTGCTTTGAATCACTCCGTTAGGAAATTGAATAACAAAGTGAGTAGGTTGTTCCGTTCCAAGACATTGCATTCAATCTCGCATAATTGTATTAATGATGACAGCATGTATCTGGGGGATGGTGTGCATTTGTCGAGGGCAGGGAATGAGTTACTCATAGGAGACTTCCTAGCCTGGTTAAAATCTTTAAAGCATGACCTTTAGGTAGGAGTTTTGTGGGGGGTCCGGATAGCCGGTCAACTATCCGGACCTGTGGCGGTAAGGTCATGATCGGTGAGCACTAATTGGTAGATCCCTATGAGTGGGCGTCACCCAACACGGATGGGAGCGCTCGGGAGAGGTGGCCATTGGCCCCTCAGTGGGGAGGCGGTCCCGTCTAAGGGCGGGTCGCCGGAAGTAAAGGAAAGGCGGTCAAGGCCCCTTCCTTTGTAGGAGGGGTTACAGCCCCCTCCTGGGGAATTTCCCGGGGCCAGTGTCATCTGCGACGGCAGATGCGGTAAGTTGTGTGGGGTGGGGAGAGGTCAACGATACCTTCTAGATACCACACACAAGTGTTCGAACGACCTTTAAATGGCGTCGAGTCTTAAGGGCCCCCGTCAAGTCAAGGGAAATTGTTAGTAGTTGCACTTGGGTAAGCCCCTGTGCCATCGCCCCTCCTAAGTGGGAGGGGTAAGTCTGGTTAGGGATCTTGACACCGGTTATGACCTTGCCGTTGGCCCTTAAACGTCAGGATGTACAATTTCAGTGTTCTTAGAGAATGTTTTTTGTAGGATGCTAGTTCGGCTAGGAGAACCTCTGTATTAGAGATTATGTTAAGGTTAGCCAAACATCGTAATGTGATAATGAAATTGTACATAACATGAAAACGTTTAATGTTTTAATTTTTTGTTTTAATAAATACGGCCGGGATGGTCACTCCATCCCACATCCAAAAACTTTAAGAACTGTTTCCGGTTTCCCTTCCTTTTGGGGATTGTGTTGAGAGGGGGTGGCGGGTATCTCAGCCATATGGAAAGGGGCGACCACTCGGTCCCCCCGAACGTATGGATGAGTGCCTCGATCCCCCCGGGAAGCCATTTTTGGGCGGGAGGCGCGTCACGGCTGGTATGCCCAAAGCGGCGTAGCCGGGGCGCGCTTTTTCCCGCCCTAGAGTGGGCTGGCCTAGACACCGACGCAGCCAGCCACGCCCTCGGGGCGGGCAGGGGCGGGTTTTCGCCCGCCCTGAAGACGGATAAAAGAAGGCGCAAGACCAGAAGACGTCCTCTTGTTCTTGTGCTCCGAAGCTGCACCTCCTCGCTACACGTGAGCTCGGGACGGAACGAAGAGCCAATTTTGACCCACCCACCAGCCCCTGAGGACAGCAAAGTTGTTGTGCAATAAAGTGAATTGATGAGTTTGTTTTTTCCATTTCGTTTACAGGCTATAACAGTATCAGTTTGTGGTTAATCATAATAAAGGATGGTATATCGTTTAGGTTGTTACGATTAAAATGATTTGATGTAGTGTTGCATTTCTAGCATGTTCTTTCGGTCGTAGCGACCAATGTTTTCATAGGTTTAAGAATTGTCGTATTTAATTTTTGGTAGGCGGTAAGGTCATGATCGGTGAGCACTAATTGGTAGATCCCTATGAGTGGGCGTCACCCAACACGGATGGGAGCGCTCGGGAGAGGTGGCCATTGGCCCCTCAGTGGGGAGGCGGTCCCATCTAAGGGCGGGTCGCCGGAAGTAAAGGAAAGGCGGTCAAGGCCCCTTCCTTTGTAGGAGGGGTTACAGCCCCCTCCTGGGGAATTTCCCGGGGCCAGTGTCATCTGCGACGGCAGATGCGGTAAGTTGTGTGGGGTGGGGAGAGGTCAACGATACCTTCTAGATACCACACACAAGTGTTCGAACGACCTTTAAATGGCGTCGAGTCTTAAGGGCCCCCGTCAAGTCAAGGGAAATTGTTAGTAGTTGCACTTGGGTAAGCCCCTGTGCCATCGCCCCTCCTAAGTGGGAGGGGTAAGTCTGGTTAGGGATCTTGACACCGGTTATGACCTTGCCGTTGGCCCTTAAACGTCAGGATGTACAATTTCAGTGTTCTTAGAGAATGTTTTTTGTAGGATGCTAGTTCGGCTAGGAGAACCTCTGTATTAGAGATTATGTTAAGGTTAGCCAAACATCGTAATGTGATAATGAAATTGTACATAACATGAAAACGTTTAATGTTTTAATTTTTTGTTTTAATAAATACGGCCGGGATGGTCACTCCATCCCACATCCAAAAACTTTAAGAACTGTTTCCGGTTTCCCTTCCTTTTGGGGATTGTGTTGAGAGGGGGTGGCGGGTATCTCAGCCATAGTGCTAGCGGCAACGCATCTGGCCACTTCAACGATGTAGACGCCACAATTTTGGCCAGCTTAAGCTTCAACGTGGCATTGTACCGCTCGACCAAACCTGCCGACTGAGGGTGGAATACAGGGTGGAACTTTTGCTGAATCCCTAACCCCTTCAGTACATATTCCACAATCTTTCCAACAAAATGGGGCCCATTATCGCTCCACAAAAATTTGCAAACTCCAAAGCGAGGAAAGAATTCCTTAAGCAACACCTTGGCTGTTGTCAAAGCCGTATTGTCTTTTGTGGGGTAGGCCTCAACCCATTTGCTAAAAGCACACACCACCACTAGGACGTACTTCAGGTTATTGCAGCGCTCGAGTTGGATGTAATCCATTTGAAGCACTTCAAACGGTGCAGAAGGTGGAACGAACCCTCCTTTCGGAGTATGGGTCCCCTTTCCAGGATTGTGTTGCAAGCATACCAGGCAAGTCTGCACTACTCTCTTTGCAGTATTCGCAATCTCGGGATGTTCCCAAACTCGTGTTAAAAGCCGAGTGATTGCAAGAGCTCCGACATGGGCCAGTCCATGTGTCATCTGGACCATCGCCTGTAAGTAAGCCGCAGGCAATTTCCACTTCTCCATGTCTTTGCTTCTCCAACAACCCTCGTCATCTAGTACCCCATCTGCTGCCCAAGCCGCAAGTTCAGATTCTGTGGCTGATTTTTGAATATCCCGTATCTCTGCTCTAGCATCACTCCATCTCTCAGCCTGTGATTGTACCACGTACATAGGGGAGCTAGTTCGGGACATAGCCGTCTGCCTTGCTATACTGTCTGCAAAGGCATTTCCTTGACCCACTTTATCCGTAATCTTCTTATGGGCACTGCACTTCACTATCGCTACTTTTTTAGGGCTAAGCAACGCATTTAGGAGATCACGCACTAGCTCTCCGTGCATAATGTGCTCCCCGTGTGATGTCAGAAACCCGCGTTCCCTCCAAAGAAGCCCGAAGTCATGGGCCACTCCAAAGGCATACAGGCTGTCCGTGTATATGTTCACACATAATCCGGCACTCAATTCGCATTAAAGCTATCAGCTCTGCTGCCTGAGCCGATTTTTGTGGTATTCTAGCTGTTTCTACCACCGTCTTAAGAGTCGTGATCGCATATGCTGCGGAAGTCGTACCATCTGGCAGCCTTAAACACGATCCATCAACCCACAGTTCCCCATCCACATCAGGAAGTGGCACATCCTGTAAGTCAACACGACCCTTTGTCTGTTCCTCAGTCAGGAAAACACAGTCGTGATGTTTTTCTTCCTGACCCTCCTCGGCCGGATAGGGCAATAAGGTGGCAGGGTTCAAAGTAGCGCATCTTTTCAATGTTATGTGTGGCGCTAAGAGTGTCAGATCGTATCCTGTAAGTCGTGCACTCGTGAGGTATTGGGTCTTTGTTTGATTTAACAGGGCATCTAATGCGTGAGGGACTAACACCAACAATTTGTGTGATAACACTATGCCCTCACTCTGTCGTATGGCTACTGCTGTTGCCGCTACCGCTCGAAAACACCCAGGCAACCCTCGTGCTACAGGATCCAAAATGGCAGAGAAGTATGCACATGGTCTCTGCTTATCCCCGTGTAACTGCACTAACACTGACAACGCGCACCCATCATTCTCGTGCACGTACAATGTGAAAAGTTTTGTGTAGTCTGGTGTTCCTAACACGGGTGCAGAACAAAGGGCCTGTCTCAACTGTTCAAAAGCTCTCTGACATTCTTCTGTCCACTCAAGAGGCATCGGTGTAGCTTTGGACAGTAATGCTAGCAAAGGTTTTATGATATGTGAAAAACCCATGATACATTGCCTACAAAAGGACGTCAACCCTATGAAGGCACGCACATCTCTCTGCGTGCGGGGGACTGGTGTGTCTAAAATTGCTTGAATTCGATCAGATGTTAATGCCCGCCCCTCCTTAGACAACAGATGACCGAGGTAGGTCACCTGGGGTCTACAGTATTGGAGCTTTTTCTTGGAAACCTTGTGATTGTTTTGTGCCAAAAAGGAAAGCAATGCAAGCGTACTCTGTTCACATTGTGCATAGGAGTCGGCGGCAAGCAAAAGATCATCCACATACTGGATGAGCGCAACGCCAGACTGCAATTTAAAGGAATCTAGTTGTCTTTTCAAAGCCTGGCTGTAGATGCTAGGGCTTTCAGTATATCCTTGGGGAACACGACAAAATCTATACGATTTATTATTGAGCGTAAAACCAAACAGATATCTGCTATCTGGGTGCACAGGGATGGAAAAGAACGCATTCTTTAAGTCAATAACGCTAAAGGTGGTGGCCGTCGGTGGAACCAAAGTAAGCAAAGTAGTGATATCAGACACCACCGGGTATTGGGGAATGACAATTTTATTTATCTCACGCAAATCAATAATAAATCGGTAGATCTTGCCATCTGAGTCTCTCTTAAGAATCGGTAGAATAGGGCTGTTACAAACATTATAAGGGACCTCCTCCACCACCCCTGCAGAAATCAAGTCCTGAACAATATGTGTCAGTGCAATTTCACCTTCTTTCGAAATCTTATACTGTGGCACTCGTGGTAGAGGGGCCCCCTCCTTAACAGTAATGCGTATTGGTGGAATGCGCATCTCTCCCACATCCGTATCTGAAGTCGCCCACAACGTGTGCGGCAGGGAAGCCAAAGCAGGGATGTCTAAAATGGCATAAATCTGTCAGGGTCGGGGCAATCATCAGGGTCAGGGTAATTGTCATTCAGAATAACCCGCACTCCCTCTGGAGCGCAGCGTATTGTAGCTCGAAAGTATTTAAGCAAATCAATGCCCAGGATATTGTCTGGGGTATGGGGTGATAACAAAAATTGGCCAAAACTAAAGTATTTGTCAATGCATAGTGCAAGGGGCTTGGACAATGGGCTGGGGGAGGGTGTGCCATCAAACCCTACACACGTAATCATTTCGCCAGACAGGGGAGCCCTCGGAACCAAGTTTTTCGACAGAGCGCTACGAGTAGCTCCTGTGTCGACTAGAAATTGATCAGTAGAACCCAAAATACCCGCTGTTACATATGGACCTTGCTGATCTACCGGCACTTCAACTGATTCCTTACCCCATCCTACGCAATCCTTTGCATGCACATAATCCTGATGTTCCACATTCTCTCCTTCCGAAATCTGATATTGATTCCGTCTATCAAACGTATTTTGTTCGTCCTGGCCACGGCCCCTCTCCTCAACCTGTCTACGATCACCTCCGCCACCTCTCGTTCCAGTATAACCTCCTCTTGACCTTCCACTGCCTCGACCACGCTGACTACGCTGTTCACGAAGTACCGGACAATCTTCGGCCCAATGCCCAAACTCCTTACAATAAGCACACTGATCCTCCGCAATATCCGTACGACCATACGATGCGTTTCCGCCACCTCGTCTACCTCTATCATTCCCTCTACCCTGTGTTCCCCGAACCTGCGCCAACATCACCTTCGTTTTCAATTCCTTCGCCTTTTTCTCTACACTTTCTTTAGCCTCCACTTCCTGCCGCTCATAATACTGAGTCATAGTTAACAAGGACGCAGGGGTCGCCGTGGCCCAGGAACTCTCACTCGACTTCAATCGCTTTGCGATCCCCGGTAGGAGATTAGCTACATACTTATCTACAAACAAATGCCGACCCGTATCGTCAGTTAAAGATTGACCACTGTAATCATGAAACGCCTCCTCGAAGCGTGTAAAGAAATCTGAGACTGTTTCATCGGGTTTCTGCTTGCACGACGTTAACATGGTCCAATCAATCTTTTTGGGGGGGACGAGCGTTTTTAATTTATTCAAGATAGCTGCCGGAAGGTCTAGAATTAACTGACAAGGCTTACATGCTGGTTCTCTGTCCAAATCTGCAGCATTTATGTCTTTCCATGTCCCCCCCAATATCATTTCATCATTATTTTTACGAATTTGCCTCCACATATCAGGTGGTAAAATTAGTCCAAAAAACAAACCTATATCCACAAGAGTCATCACACAAGACGATATAGCCCCCTCCACCCCCTCATAAAATGCCGCCGGATTCTTCCGAAGATCAGGTAAAGAATTTTTCAATGCCATGACATCTGCTCTATTCCATGGCGTGTAAACCCAATTATACACAAAATACCCTTTCGCATCCTTCGACAATTTATCATCATCCGTACCTTCCCCTTTTGGTGGAACATACAAAGGCGCGGCCTCACGCATAGGGATAACATGCAACGCAGAACTCTTATCTGAACCACGGAGAGAACACTCCTTAGCCTGCCCGTTATTTTCCGGCTCCGACTCCTTTTGCCTCCGTTTTCGTTCCTGTCGCAATTGTGTTGTCTCATCCCGCAGCTTGATCAATTGCTTGAACAGGTCGTCAACATCTGAAAGATCAAAATCACCTTTAGCTAAATTCTCACGATACACCGACAACACTTTAGGCTCGAGCGTATCAGAAAGTTCACGATATGCGTTTACAACTTCATCCGCCAGACTGGACAGAAAATACATTAATTCAAGATCCGACCACCCTTTCTTTTCTGTTAACAACTGCTCCTGAGTAACACAATGCTTATTCACTTTACGAGCCCAACTGCGTAAATGAGCGGACCTATCCGCAGTAAACCTGAGAGCCGATACCCCCTTCTGGCTCGACTGATCCTGTCCACATCCTCGGAATCCGCAGCCGGAGCCGTCGGCGAAACGTACGGAGGCGGTGACCGATCTAACAAAGAAAAATCATCAATTTCATTATTAAGGACAGGATAAAGTGGTCGGCGAATAGGAAACTGACCAGTCGTTTGCAAATTACGTTCCCGTTCCCGTTCCTCCCTTTCTTTCTTCTCCTGAGCCTCCTTTTCCTCAAGCTGTAAAGCCTTATCCCGAGCAGCCTTGCGCTGCTCTTTGTCCGCCAAGGCAACCTCACGCTTCATTCGCTCACGCGCCGCTTTCTCCCACATTCGCACACAATCAAACATGTTTTGTCTAGACCTGCGTTAAAACATACATTGCTCTACAAATTGTATTTTACTCAAATCATACGACCCGTGTAGAGGCCATTGCAATTCAGGATCGGCCTTGGTGTATTTATGCCATAGTTTACTGTACATAATAGGGGGAAGGCCAAGCTTTATGTACATGTCCCTATTTGGAGTTCCCTCTGGGGGAGCCGGCTGTGATTCCGCTAACCTAATTGAGGTACCTTCTCCAAGACAACACATTCCTCGGAGTGTGCTGAAAACAGGCATGTTCAAAAAAAAAGTATCACGAAAGCGTGACACCGGACAAAATGGCACTTACAGTTCTCCACACAATTGTGCCGCTCAAAGGAAAAACAAAGTTAGAGAAACATCTCTACATGCTGCCTATGTGAAGTGCACTACACATATAAGTTCAAAGATCACAAATTCACAATGTTAGCTAACTCAAATCAAAGTTCGTAGGACTCGGCAAGCGTCCGAAGACTACCTCACCGATCATAAAGCACAGATTTTCAGTAAGCGTCCGAAGACTACCTTACCGAACACAAATCGTAGAACTTCAGTAAGCGTCCGAAGACTACCTTACCGAACACAAAGCTTACCAAATTCTCAAATGTCCAGATTCCAACTGCCAAGGTCTTGTAGGCCAAATCAGCCAAACGGCACTTTCTCAACGATGCAGACACTTTGAAGACTCAGTCGGAGACCGGCGCCACCTGGAAGGTCAGATCGGAAGGAAAGGAAAAAACACCGTGGCAGCCAAGACTCGGGTCACTCGTGGCAGCGCGCGCCCATGGCGGGTTTCCAAGCCTTCGTCACGACCTCTCCTTCGGGCATCCGAGTCGCCGATGAGTCCCACCAGAGTCGCCAATTGAAGTATTTCGGGGTTCCCAAGGCCTACACGCTCCGGAGATAACCCACTCACACTCAAGAACTGTTGGCACGGAAACTGTAAAAGGCAAAGAACAAGTTTATTAAGACCCCATGGGGTGGTGGTACACTCAAACAGCACCCTTCGGCAATGCAAGAGGTATCACACCGAACATCGGTGCGACCTCATTTTATATACAGTTTTGGGGCAATAAAAGATAGGCGGCACAAGTTTAAGGCACATTTTCGAGACATATATGGTCATGTTTTGGAATACTGCCAGCTCATTGGAGGGGGCACAACTCCGCTGGTCAGTTTGGTACACATTCCTGAAGATCTACGGGTCAGTGGGAGCTGCGCATGTGCGGCTTGACCAGTACTAAAAATAGCTTGTTGCTGGGCAGATAAGCGTGGTCAGTGGAACGGACAACGGACTAAAGGGCACGTCGGCCACGAGGCCGCTCATGATCTAAGATGGCCGCCGTAACATTCAAAATGGCGTTATCATATATAGCCAAGTTAAGGAGGACAACGTGTAGGTTCAGCTAATCGCTAATGCGAACGGGCCAATCACGACAGTCATACGCGATTTCTTATTTAAAAAAAAAATTGGGGGCCTAAAGATCCATGTGGGACCCCCTGAGCAGGCCTAGAAGGTCAGGATGTTTCTACACTGCCCCCTTCCTTTTTTTTCAACTTTGTTGTACTGTTTTTCTTGTGACTTGGTTCTACCGAAGTACAAGATGGCTGCTAACACTTCCTGGTTTGGAGTGTTGACAGGCAGTTGACTTCCAATCAGCATGCAGCTCGTGCTCGTAATTGTACGGATTTCCGTACGCGTGCAGTACTTCATCTCTAGATATCACTATGATTTTACTTTTGATTTCTCAGGAACTACTGAACGGATTTACACCATTTAACAAAAAGCACAACCTGCGAACCAAACTCTACCTGTCTGCCAAATTTGGTGAAATTCCTTTCAGCCGTTCAGGCTGTAGCCCTGGCTAAAGGTCCCTTTGGAAAATTGCATGGGGAAAACACGTTTTGAGACCCCCTTTTTTCTCACCCCCACTTGACGAATCACCCCAAACTTTCAGGGAAGGTGCGGAGCGGAGCAGGCTATTTTCTTGGAGAAATTCACGAAGATTCGTCTACCGGCGCCAAAGTTATTCCAAATAGAATGTTGTGGATTTCCTATGGAAAGTAGGTCCTTACTATAACTACCTACTGGCGACCGCCAGTAGGTAATATATATATATATATCCTCTGATGAACGAGCCTTCCCGGCTCTGAAACGCGTAAGGAAGGAACTTTGCTTTGGAAATGCATTTGCCGGTTCTGAAAATAAAAGCTTTTTGAAAGCACTTCACTGCGAGGGCATCCTTGCTTCAGGGCAATTTTGGGATTTATATATATATATATATATATATATATATATATATATATATATATATATATATATATATATATATATATCCCAACAAAGTTTTGGCGCTAAGCTGTGTTGGCCCCTTGCAGCGGCGGGCTTTGGACGGGATCGCCAGTCCCTAAACACTCCAACCTTTCGTCCACGCTTCCAAAGAACAACGTCCAAGCCACAAATGTATTTCACACTGGATTTATTTCACAGCCCACTCGACGCGTTTCGGGAATTGCCTTCCCTTTGAGACTCGTGACAAAGGGAAGGCAATTCCCGAAACGCGTCGAGTGGGCTGTGAAATAAATCCAGTGTGAAATACATTTGTGGCTTGGACGTCGTTCTTTGGAAGCGTGGACGAAAGGTTGGAATATATATATATATATATATATATCTGCAATACCTCGCAGATTAACCTCGCTTCAGCGCGAAATCACGAGCGTGGACCCAAGTTGTAAGTGCATTATTTTATTTCCCTTTTCAAAAAGTCAAGACGCGTTTCGGCCATCCCAGCAGCCTTGATCACATGTATATATATATGAAATGCAATATCTATCTATCTATCTATCTATCTATCTATCTATCTATCTATCTATCTATCTATCTATCTATCTATCTATATATATATATATATATATATATATATATATATATATATATATATATATATATATATATATGAAATGCAATATCTATCTATCTATCTATCTATCTATCTATCTATCTATCTATCTATCTATCTATCTATCTATCTATCTGCCATAGGGTTGTTTGTCTGTTTGACTGTCTCTCTGTCCATCTGATTCAGATTCCACTGAACAGTAATGTTTTTCCCTATTTGATGGAACTGGATGAAGCTCTATAATCACATAGAATAATTGTCTAGCTCATGGCATGCTAAGTTAATGCTCAGGGGATACAAGGGAGCAGAAAAGTTTATTTTTCAACACTAGCTTGCACATTAAAGTTTGCTGTCTGATCCTACAAAAAACATTGAGCAGAATTGCCCAACACTTTGCATGAATCTTTGCTTGATTTGATACAAATCCATTCAATTGTTTATGAACAGTGTGCTTTACAAAAAAACAGAAAGCCAGGCTTCAAAGAGTTCACTTGAGAAAGCCGTTTGTATATCTTGCCTTCTAATTTGTGGAAAGTCACAAATGTGTTTTTCCTAACAGTATGTTTTGAAAAATAAATACATCCTGGTGGGTGAGGAACCATTTTTCCGCCTTCCACCAATGAGTGTTTGTTGAATCAAACTCGAGTCAGTAAACCCAACTGATCCGATTGGCTGGCTGTGACAGGCGATTTTCTGTTGTGGTCGCCGTTACATATTGGAGTACTGTGTATCAATGTCATTAAAAAGAATGAAAAGAGAGCATCCTTGGCTCCAGGCTTGTCTGTGGGGCCCTAGGGACTTTAAAGAATTTTAAGCAATGCATATTTTCTTGCTGGCTTCGTAGACCTTGGAGACGCTGCAGATTCTGTCCAGGATTTGAACCCAAAACGTTTTAAAAAACAAGTAACTGCAGAGGCCATGCCATGTAGCCACAGAGAAGGTTAGGTGCGGTTCCTGGCAATAGCTAAGTAAGGTTCTAAATAAAGGTGGGCGTAAAATCCGTTTCGTGGGCGAATTTGCGGATTTTCCGCGATTTCGCGATCCGCGAATCTCGCGAAATTGCGGTAAAATCCACGAATCAGCGGGGACGAATTTTCAGCCAAGCAAGGGTTACAGCAGCAGTTGCAAAAGTTGAACCTAATTTCTTTGTAACCTTTTACAAAAGGGTTACAAACAAATTAACTTCAACTTGGACACCTGCTGCTAATTGCTTCCTGGCGCCTCGTTGCCTACTTGCAACTATTCTCTGACCCTGCTCTGACCCTTGAAGCAGGGTCAGAGAATAGTTACAAGTAGGCAACGAGGCACCTGTCCAAGGAATTAAACCTCATCAGGAAGCACTTACAGATATAAAAAACAGGAAGAAGGGAGAGGATGGCAAATACACCCATTTTGAGTTGTCTGGAGGGGTTAAACTAAAAGAGACCTTTACAGCACAATTTTCATATGCATTTTGCTAAAAATAAAAAGCTGTATGTTCTGTAGGGGCAACTCAGGAATCTGGCCCTTCAGAGATCCGGCCTCTCTTTCTTTCTCTCATTCTCTCTCTCCCTCTCTCTTTCCCTCTTTTTCTCTCTCTTTCTATCTATCTCTCTCTCCCTCTCCCATAAACGACTGCATGGGTAACTTCGCTATGCAAGCGGCTCGCGAAGACGCAAAAAACCGCGCGAACACGCAAAAAAACAAAAATTCGCAAATTTGCGAATTTTGCGGATCGCAAATTTGGAAATCCGCAAATTCGTGGATCGCGAATTCGCAAAATTCGCCCATGCTTAGTTCTTAAGCAGTAGTTGGTCTCTCATGAACTGTTTCTCTTTGGCTTAGCCAAAGGACAGGCTCAGCATCCAAAGTCCAATGCACATTAATGTAGGCTGTGCTGTGCACTATTGGGTTTGGCCCCCACAGCTGTGTGGGCTGAGGACCTAGATATAGGATGGGCGATCTAATCTACGCCCATGCCCATGCACATGGCCGAAAGCCAAACAAGTGATTGGTCACACACAGACAGTTGTGTGTAGGGCCTGGTTAAAGATCAAGCTATGATTCCCCTCACACATCGTCAAACAGAGCAAAGGGTATTGGTAAAACAAAAAAATACTTTAATTGGAACTCTGGCCTACCTATATCTATACACAGTCTATGGCCAGTGTATCATATATAATTTATTTTAAAGAGACATGTCGAAAGTCAAGTCATAAAAGTCAAGTCATAAAATTTGTATAGCGCACTACATACCCAGAGGGTTTCAAGGCGCTTAGGAAGGGGAGGAGGATTATTTGTCAAATATCCACGTTTTAAGCTGCTTTCTGAACGCTAGGTGATTCTGGGTGAGGCGAAGGTAAGCGGGGAGTGAGTTCCATGTTTTGGCAGCCAGGTATGAAAAGGATCTGCCTCCCATGGTGGTCTTGTTGATGCGAGGTACAGTGGCGAAGGCTTGGCTGGAAGAGCGAAGTTGGCGGGAGGGGGTGTAGAAGGACAGTCGAGAGTTGAGGCAATCTGGTCCGATGTCGTAGAGTGATTTGTGTGCGTGGGTAAGCAGTCGGAAAGTGATCCTCTTATTGACGGGTAGCCAGTGGAGGTCTTTAAGGTGACCAGAGATGTGTTCGTTGCGTGGGATGTCTAATATGAGCCTGGCTGAGGCGTTTTGGATTCGTTGTAGTTTCTTCTGGAGTTTAGCGGTGGTACCTGCGTAGAGGGTGTTTCCGTAGTCCAGTCGGCTCGTGACCAGAGCGTGGGTGACTGTTTTTCTGGTTTCGGAGGGGATCCAGCGAAATGTTTTTCTGAGCATGCGAAGAATGTTAAAGCAGGAAGAGGATACGGCGCTGACTTGTCTGTTCATTGAGAGTGAAGAATCCAGGATGACGCCAAGGTTCCGTGCGTGGTCTGTCGGGATGGGTGCTTTTCCGAGGGCTTCCGGCCACCAGGAGTCGTCCCGTGCAGAGGGGGATTTACCTAAGATGAGGACTTCTGTTTTGTCTGAGTTCAGTTTCAGACGGCTTTGTTTCATCCATTCGGCGACTTCTTTCATTCCTTCGTGTAGGTTAGTTTTGGCGGTGCTGGGGTCCTTGGTGAGAGAAAGGATCAGTTGAGTGTCATCCGCGTAAGAGATGATGTTGAGGTTGTGTTGGCGGGCGATGGCCGCGAGGGGGCTCATGTATACGTTGAAGAGGGTGGGGCTGAGTGAGGAACCTTGTGGTACGCCACCGATGACGCCAGTGGCCTCGGACTTGAATGGTGGGAGGCGGACTCTCTGGGTTCTTCCGGTGAGGAACGAGGTGATCCATTCAAGTGCTTTTCCTTGGATTCCGATGTTATTGAGGCATTGTAAAAGGGTGCTGTGGCAGACTGTGTCGAATGCTGCAGAGAGGTCGAGGAGGATGAGGGCGACTGTGTCTCCATTGTCCAGTAGAGTTCGAATGTCGTCTGTTGCTGCGATGAGGGCGGTCTCAGTGCTGTGTTTGGCTCGGAAGCCAGATTGTGAGGGGTCGAGTGATTTGTTGGCTTCGAGGAAGGCGGCGAGCTGGTTGTTGACAGCTTTCTCGATGACTTTGGCCGGGAATGGAAGAAGCGAGATGGGGCGGTAGTTTTTGAGTTCGGTGGGGTCTGCTGTTGGTTTTTTCAGAAGGGCGGTGAGTTCAGCGTGTTTCCAGTCTTCTGGGAAGGTAGCGGAGTTGAAGGAGCAGTTGATGACGTCTCGGAGGTGCGGAGCTATGACGGAGTCTGCTTTGTTGAAGATGTGGTGAGGGCATGGGTCTGTGGGGGATCCAGAGTGGATGGAATTCATCAGGCGGATGGTGTCCTCAGTGGAGATTGGGTTCCAGGCGTTAAGGGTGTTAACGGGGGGAAGATGGTCAGCAGATGGTAGGGTGGGTTGGCTTCCGGGTTGGTTGTCAAAGCTGTTGTGGATGTCAGCAATCTTGTTGTGGAAAAAAGAGGCTAGGGAGTCGCAGAGGGTTTGAGAGGGGGTGATGTCGTTGGAGTTGGCCGAGGGGTTGGAAAATTCCTTGACGATGTTGAAAAGTTCCTTGCTGTTGTGGGCGTTGTTGTCAAGTCGATCCTTGAATGCTGTTTTCTTGGCTTTTCGGATCAGTTGGTGGTGAGTGCGGGTGGCGCTTTTGAAGGCGTCCTTGTTGCTGGTGGATGGGTCTTTTTTCCAGGCCTTTTCAAGGGAGCGGCACAGTTTCTTGGACTTCTTGAGGTCATCGTTGAACCATGAGGCCTTCTTGTTGCCAAGTTTGTGTTGACGTTTTTTCAGTGGTGCTAAGGTGTCGGCGGTGTTGGATAACCAAAGGGTGAGGTTGGAGGCGGCTTCGTTGGCGTTAGAAGAGACGGCTGGGGAGGTTCGAAGGAGCGATGTGGAGATCTGCTCCGTGGTGATTTTGTTCCAGTTTCTTTGTAGAGTTGGTTGGAGGTGGATGATGGGTTTTGGCTTGTTGTAGGTGAAGTGAACGCAGCTGTGGTCAGTCCAGAGGAGATCCGATTCAAAGAAGCAAAAGCAGCAGCATTCATCAATGATAGCAGGGTCTACTGAGGTATTATATACACCTCTATTAATAAATTTACTTTACCCTTTGTTTTTTTTATGAGATACAATATCCAAGAGCTCCTTACACTTAATCATACCAGGGCATTTATCCCCAGCTGCAACCAGCTCTTAGCTGTCCACAGCGGGGTGGTTGATACAACACCTCTTTTTTTTTTTTTTTCATTGAATAGAGCAAAAGGTGAGCCAAAGGTACAAAACATGAAAAATTTTAGAATTCAATAATCACAAATTTCCAATAAATTTCTCAAATAAGAAACAAGAGATAAAAAAGTTAAAAAGTTGGAAGCAATGTGCGGAGATAGCAGGAGGGTTCATCGAGATAGAAAAAGTCAGCCTATTACAGAGTGAAAAATCCCCCCCCCCAGGACATTAAGTGCAAAATATGCAATTTATAAAGTGCATCAGCGAAAACGTGCAAAGCTGCAATAAAGTGCAAATGCAAAAGTGCCAAAAGTACAAAAGAGTACTATCTTTAAAAGTGCAAAGTGCAATCTGATATGGAAAAAGGTGCTAGTAAATGTAAATGTCCTGGAAATCAGATAGAAGGCTGTAAATAAGCATGGGCGAATTTTGCGAATCTGGCGTTCGCGAATTTAGCGGATTTGCGAACTCGCAATCCGCAAAATCCGCGAATTCCCGCGAATTTGCAGATTTTTTTTTTGTGTTCGCAAGTGTTTCTGCCAGATTTGGTACTAGTTCGCAATTGTGAACTTACTTGTCGGCTCGCAACGGTCGCGACTATGTTGTTTCTACGTCTGGTTCATCATCACAGCCTCCCAGCACCCTCTGTTTCACCGCTGCCACCCTCTCTTTGACCCATGCCACCCTCTGTTACATCAATGCCACCCTCTGGTTCATCATCACTGTAGAAGATGGGGGGGGAAAGCAAGCCCACCTGCCCTGCTTGAACTGACATGAATTAATTTGGGGTTAGTTTATTAACAACACCTGCCCTAACTGACAATAATGAATTAGGGGCTAATTAATGTGTCACTGAATTTGAAGTTCCAGCCTGGCACCTGCTTGTCTGCTCCCTTAGCTGTAAATCAGGACCTTTGTGGCATACAGTTAAGGTCAGAGCAGGGTCACACAATAGTTGCAAGCAGGCAACCAAATTCTGGAGGGCCCCCTCAGGAAGCACTACAGGGAATCGTTACAAATCATGAGGTTGACCTTTTGCACCTGCTCATTGCTTTTGCTTTTGCAAAAATCGTTTTTCGGTTTTTATGCGCTATTCGCGAGGCGCGGCGCCGTGCGAAACCGACCGCGGAAGCCACCAATTCGTGCGAATGAGCTTTATATTTTTTTGCGGCTTGTTGTTTCGCGAGTTTTTTTGCAGTATTCGCGAGCCGCTTGCAGCGCAACACGTGAATTTACCCCAAGGTCGAGTACGGGCGCGGCCATTTTGTTTGCGTGACGTATTAAAAATGGTGCGTGTTAAAAAGCCAGCCTTCATCAGTTGTGCCAAAAAGTGCTGCATTACATTGTTTTCACATGTCTTCATTCCTAGACCAAATACTAGTGAGTGGTTTATTCAAACATTCTTAAATGTACTTTGTAGGTGGAACATCTGGTGGCGGGGCCAACGCGGAGGTGGTGGTGCTCGACACGGAGGGCAATTCCTCAGGGGAGGATGCGGCGGTTCCAGTGCCGGCTGTGAGAGTTCAGACGGTGGTGGTGGCGGGCAGAGGTAAGCTCTTATATATTCCTTACTTATTGAGATTGAAGACGTGGCTGGGAAGGAAAGAATATGAGATGCATGGCTGGGTGAATGATGAAGCAATGATTGGTGGAAGGACAACAGCCTGGGTGGGTGACACAGAAACTGTATGTGTCCATATACCTGGATCATGCTACTATCTGACTCTTAGATAGCATATGTGTATCTAGAGCAGGGGTACTCATAGTACGGCCCGCGGGCCGGTGGCGGCCCGGCAAGCCTTCCTTGGCAGTGCGCAGACCTTGCAGACAATCACTGCTCCCCCCGCCCCCCACAGAGCAGAGTGGAGATGCAGGGCCACAAAGAGGTGAAATAGAACAAAGCCTCTGCTCTGTGGGGCTGGGCATGCAGTGATTGTCAGGGTGGAGATGCAGGGGCGCTACAACAAACAAAGCCTCAATAATATGTTAATGGTCTTTTAAAGACCTGTTAAGTACTTTGGTGTGGCTGTCTGTGTGTGCGCGTTGAGGAAGCTGTCTCAGCCCGGCTGAAGGCTGACACAGACAGACACACACACAGTGAGATGACAGAGGGGGAGGAAGAGGGAGGGCAGGAGGGAGTGAGGTTCCGTGACAATTGTAAGTGATGTTTTCAACTCGCGCAAATGTGGACGAGTCTGGTATCTATGAACCGCAAATGACGAGTTTAGTGGGTGTACGCATTTTCGCTGTACTAGCCTGAACCGTTCGTTTGTTTCGTGGGTTTCTTCATCTGAACCCACAGGTTCCATTTTAGATACGGCATCCATTTTGTTTCTTGCCCTCAAGTAGCCAGCGAACGGACGCTGTCCGCTTCGCGACCCTGGGATTCCCAAACTCTGGCGGAAGACACGTGTTCCTTTGAGGGTGTCTTTATGATGAGGGGGATGACACTGTAAGGCAGATGGCCCCGCTCGAGGCTCATCTTGCCGTGTCGGTCTATTGTCTTAGTTGTGCATTTCATTAGGCACGTCCTTTTGATCCCTGCAATCATGATTCCTGGCACCACCCCTTTTACACTTTCTTGGATCTGTTCGCTTTCCTCGTCTTCCTCTGCACCTGTTTCTGACTCTTCCTTGATTCGTTTACAGCCGAACGGAATGCACTAATGGTGGGAAGATGTACTTTTACAGTTGGGAACTGCCAAATACTACTGTAATTATGTTCCGGGCCCTGAATACATGAAAGCGACCCCCTATGACATTTACTGTGGGAACCGGGTTGTAATCTTTTGTCCATCATGTTATCCTATGACTAAAAACTGCATAAAAAGAGCGATCCACAGATACAATTTGAAGCAGTCTCCTCGAATCTACATGTGTTGTACTTCTTGTGACTTCTGTGTTCCCTGCAGTAATAAACCTTGAATCTTTGACGCCGAAGGAAGTGTCCCGTGTCTCTGTCATTTGTACGCCGGAACAGGTTACCCACGAAGGTTTCAGGTGTTATCCCTGGCACCGCTGGGTCTTGGAATAACCCAGTCCTTCAGTTGGCGCCCAACGTGGGGCCGCATCAGTGGTACCGGTCCAAAGCCCGACGATCGTGAGGAACTTCGTGTGAAATCTCCGAGGGAAGGTGCACCCCGCTTCATCGATCCTGTTGTCGAAACAAGTGGCCCGACGACTTTTCCCGCGAAGATCCCCGCCTCCTGACGGCTGCGACGGACTGCTGCCCTGACTGTAGACCTGTTTTGGCGCCTGGCGTAGACCTTGGTACAGCGAGACGATTGACGGGCCTTCCTGGTGACGCCACTGATCTTTGAGTTAATTATTTGTGGGTCGCTCCCAGAGTCCTTTGTTGTTGTGGGTGCTTAGTTGTTGCATGGTTCCATTGCATTTGTGGTTCTTGGTATTTTGTTCTTTGTTGTGCTATTTGACGTCTGCAGTCGCCAAAAACCGAGGGTTTTTGCACTTTTGCAGGGACATTGTAATCCTATAACCCTTGACGTTTGTGAAACTCGGTTAGTGTGCACGATGCCTGGCCGTAGTACTTTGTTCAGTTGCTTTAGAGGTTGTGGTACGGATTCCCGGCTGGAGGACTCGTGTCCGATACCTTTGGTTGGAACTCCAACTTACGAATTGTATAGTCGACATGGTTTGGGTCCGATTACGTTCAATGAGTGTTGGGTTCGTTACACCAAAAAAGACGGTGTCCTTAGTTGGCCACCTCATGGTAGTTTCGAGGCCCCGATTTTAGATAATCTTGAAGCGAAATTGTTTCAGAGAAAGGCAAGGCCGGCCATGTTTGATTCCTTTCGGTTGTGGCGTAAGGAAGCCAAGCAGAAAGAAATCAAACAGCTTAAACGTAATAAGAGAGAAGGTATCGTGACAACGATGAGAAATGCAGAGCAGTTTCAGCGAGACAAAGAAGAGAAGGAAAAGGAAGTTTTTGATAGATTGCAGCGTATGACAGTGGATAAGTGTTACCCCGCTTTACCGATGGGTATGGATAAGAAGGGAGAGGAAGCAGTAGAGGACCCTTTGTTGTCTTATTTATTGAAGTCGCCACCTCCATATGCACAGGATACCACAGCTCCCGTGGTTCCTCCTGTTCCTCAACCTGCTGTTCCGGTAGCTGCCCCTCTTGTTCCTGTTCCTCTACCTGCTCCTGTTCCTACTGCTCCTCCATCTATACCTTCTCATACTTCTGTTCCCGCTACCTCTACTCTTGTGGTTACGCCTGCTGTTCCTTCTGTTTCCGACACTTACCTTGTTACCCCGTTGCTTTACTCTTCTACCCCGTCTGCTCGACGTCGCGTTCCCTCTGTTGCTGCTAACTTCTTCACTTCTCTCGGACCGATTCTTGGGTCCGCTGGTTCTGATGCTCCCCAAAGACGAAGTCAGCTTCCTGGTGGTAGGGAACGTGATACGCTATATAATATGGTGATGAATTGGATTCGATATCCCCTTAGGAATCCTCCACGTGTGGTGGTTGATACGTTTTCTCAATTCAATGAGCCGACACAAAGGTTCGTGTTTGAAGAAATGTGCAAACTTTTACGTGATCAGATATCAGTTGAAGCGGCTGATGATGTGTTGGCTGCTCTAACTGACCTTCAGCTTCAGTTTGCAAGTGGAATAATGGTAGGCAGCAATGTTCGACGTGCTGTCGAGCAGTTGTTATCTTTTCGTTCTGCTATAACGCCTCAAGCATTGTTTAAGGATGATACTGAGGAATGGATGGCTACGCCTGGTCAGTTTCCCATGCGCGAAGTTCCACCAGTGTGGATGCCTGGTGATGCACAGGCTAATCCTATTATTCTGCCACATTTCCAGAGAGTATGGATACACCTCCCATGGAAACGATCGGAAGTTTTGCAGGTTAAGCAATCTTTGCCTGACCCTCGCAAAAATCCTGCAGGGTACTATAAAGAATTGTCGCAGCTAGTGGATGCTACGATAATGAATCTTGCCGACATCGATATGCTGTTCGGAAATGTCGTACCACAACCGGTATGGGCGAAAATTCGTCAGGAAAACCATTTAGCCGAGTTAGGCGGTGACTGGCCTGCTCTTGTGGCGGATGATGCCCGACAAGTTGGTGGGGCTAAGCCTGAGCAGCTCATTACCGATCTGCCACAGAGAATAATTACCCTTATGAAAACGCTTATGCCAGCTATGAAGGTTAATTGGGACAAATTGTCCGCTTGCAAGCAAAAGAAGGATGAGAGTGTCTCTGATTTCTTTACAAGATTTGAGGAGGCATTCATTGATCATAGCGGTCAAGATATGGGCACTGAGGGAGGTCAGAGATTGTTCGTGGACAAATTTGTGTCGAATTTGATGCTGGACCTAAGCAAGAAATTAAAGAATTCAGAGAGTGCATGGGCTGTTTCCACCTCTGCTCAGATATTGGCTACGGCCCAATATTATGAGAAAGAGGAAAGTGATTGTGCGGACAAAAAGACGAAAGAGCTCAAAACGAAAGTGTTGTTGCAACAAGCGTATCCTCCGCGTTCGAATCAGAATGATTCGCAGCAGCGGAATCGATTGCAGTCTCAGTCAAATAGTTCACAATCCCGGAATGACTCCTCTTCGCAGAAATCTATGCTGGGGTACAATCAGTGTGCCTATTGTAGGGGTGAGGGTCATTTGAAATTCGATTGTCCAGTTTTGCGTGATCGCAATAGTGGTAATTCATCTAGAGGAGGCCGTAGTGGTCCTCAACAGGCCTCACGAGGTAGAGGTCGCGGTGTTCAAAATGATCGTTCTAACAATTCTGATTCTAATAATTGTTTCGATCAGCGTGGATCATCGCAAGGCAGATCCGCACAGTACAATGTGGACGATTATTACGTCGATCAGGGTGCTGACGACGGTAATTACTAGGACAGCCATAGACAAGGAGAGGGAGTAGTATCAGTTCCGGTTGATCAGAGAGGGCCTTACGTTGCAGTTGCCACCTCGGGCGTAGTTGAGCCTTTTCTGTTGGACACTGGTGCAGCGAAAAGTTCCATCATGCATTCGAAACTCCCTGGCGCACCTTTGACTGGCTTAACAAATGTTTCCGTTGGAATCTCTGGCGCCCCTGTTAGCAATCCGGTTTCTCGTCCATTGCCCCTTACAATTGGGCCACGCGAGCTGAAAGCTCCTTTGATTTTAACTACTGGTTGTGGTGAAAATCTTTTGGGCCTGGATTTGCTGAAATGTCTGTATGCGACTTTGTATTGTTCTCCTGCGGGAGTAAAGCTTACATTGGGTGAGAAAGTTATCTCTCCTATGTACTTGTCCATCGATAAGCTTCCACCGGAATTGAGTTCTCTTCCTGCATCTTTGTGGGCAACAGGTCCCAATGACTTGGGCCTGCTTGACATCTCCCCATATGTTGTTCAATTGAAATCAAATGTGCGGTTGCCACGTATTCCCCAGTATCGTATCTCCCTTGATGGTGAGCGAGCGTTGTTAGCGATCATTTACGATTTGATCGTAAAAGATGTTATCGAGGAGACTTGGGGAAACGTGTGTAATAGCCCTGTTTTGCCCAGCTTGAAACGCACTGATCCATCTAAGCCTCCTGTTTATCGTTTTGTTATTGATTTACGGGAGGTGAATAAAATTGTGATTCCTCAGTTCCCTGTGGTGCCCGACATTACGGCTTTACTGACTCTGATTCCAGCCTCTGCATCTTGGTTCTCAGTGATCGATCTGAAGAATGCTTTCTTTAGCATTCCGATTGCTGAGGAGAGTAGGGACCTTTTCGGTTTCTCTCTAGGTGGCCGCAGCTTTAGGTTTAAACGCGCTCCTCAGGGCTACTGTGAGAGTCCATCGATATATAGCCAAGCCTTGAAGAGCCAACTTGATGCGTTTGTGTTGCCGGCCGGTGCGGCCTTGATCCAATATGTCGATGACTTATTGGTGGCTGCGGACACTCAGGACATTTGCAAAATTGCTACGGTGTCGTTGTTGCAGCATCTCTGTGACTTACATCACAAGGTGTCACCTTCTAAACTACAATATTGTTGCCAAGAAGTAACCTATCTAGGTCACTTATTGTCAAGGGAGGGAAGACGGTTGACCCCAGAGAGAATTGCAGCGATTGCTCGAATGACTGTGCCAACAACTTAGAGAGATGTGCGTGCCTTTTTAGGTATCACGTCATACTGCAGGCAATGGATTCCAAATTTTTCATTGCTAGCAAAACCATTGGTGGCTCTTACGTGCAAGGATGTTCCAACTCCTTTGCCATGGACGGAAGAGTGTCAGAAAAGTTTTTCTGAACTGCGTGATGCGTTGTGTTCGGCCCCTGTGTTAGGTACTCCTGACTACAGTAAGCCGTTTACACTATACGTTCACGAGAGGGAAGGTTGTGCGTTGAGTGTTTTGACGCAACAATTCGGTGGTAAGCAGCGTCCATGTGCATATTTTTCCTCGACCTTGGACCCAGTAGCTAGAGCATTGCCGAGTTGTTTGAGAGCAACAGCGGCAGCTGCGGTGTCCATCCGACAATCTGCAGGATTGGTCATGGATAATATGCTTACGGTGATGGTTCTGCATGCAGTTGACACTCTCTTGAATCGCACGAAAACTCAACATCTGACGAGTGCAAGGTTGTCTGGTTATGAGTTGACGCTTCTGGCAAGTCACATTCAAATAAAACGCTGCAATGTCCTAAACCCGGCGACTTTGTTGCCAACTAATATGGAATCAGATGAGGTAGCACCACACGACTGCTACTTACGTACTGAGGAGGAAACAAAAGGTCGTGTGGACCTAAAAAACACTCCTTTGGAAGACCCTGATGGTACCTTGTATGTGGATGGTTCGTGTTTTAAGTTGCTGAATGGTGATGTGATGACTGCATATGCTGTGGTAACGTTGAGTACGGTTGTGGAGACTGCGAGATTAAATCAGAATTCTGCACAGGCGGCAGAGCTGATTGCCTTAACCAGAGCGTGTGTTTTGTCGAAAGGGAAACGGGTGAATGTGTTTACAGACAGCCAGTATGCGTTTGGTGTTGCGCACAGTTTTGGACGATTGTGGAGAGAGAGAGGTTTTATGACATCGCATGGTACGAAGATTCAGCATGGACAGCTTGTGAATGATCTTTTGGATGCACTTACATTGCCCAAGCAGGTGGCGATTATTAAATGTAGTGCACACCGTAAGGTGACAGATGATGTTGGTCGTGGGAATGCGTTTGCTGATGAGATTGCTAAGGAGACTGCAAGGAATCTTACAACTAGGATGTATGTGACGAGTTCGGTAAGGTGGCCTGTAGAAGCTGGTATGTGTGAAGACACTTTTGAGAGTGTGAAAGCGATTCAGAACGAGGCCACCGAGACTGAAGAGACCAAGTGGAAAGAGAGTACGGGAAAGCTGGATGCAAATGGCTGTTGGATTGATTTGTCGGAGAATAAGAGGTGGATGTTGCCGGATGCGTATGTGCTAGCTGTTGTGACAATGGCACACGGCTTGTCACATATTAGTGCGAAAGGTATCTGTAAGTTGTTGTCCCCTGTATGGAACAATGATGGTATCGCTAAGTGTGCTGAGAGATTGGTCAAGAATTGCATGGTATGTATGATGTACAATCCTGGTAAGGGAACCCCTACACCCCCTGGCCATTTTGCTCCTCCTTCATGTCCCTTTGAGGTGATCCAGTTAGACTTCATCCATATGGAGCGATGCAATAACCTAAAATACGTTTTAGTTGTGGTTTGCGCATTCTCCCGATGGATCGAAGCCTACCCTCTTAAAGACAATACTGCCCTGTCCACAGCGAAAGTCCTACTGAAGGAGTACTTTCCTGGGTATGGAATGCCACGAATTGTATGGTCTGATAACGGAAGTGAGTTTGTGGGGAGCGTGATGAAGAGTGTGTATAAGGGCCTTGGAATTACACAAAGATTCCATAGCGCCAACCATCCCTAGTCAGCAGGTTTAGTTGAAGGGTATAATGGTACTCTTAAACTAAAACTCGCAAAGATTCAGGCTACGACTGGTCTCTCGTGGCCTGACGCCTTGCCCTTAGCTCTTCTCTCAACTAGGGCGACTGTACACTCTCGAGTAGGGCTCAGCCCGTATGAGATTGTGTTCGGTCGTCCTGCCAATGTTTGGGGGGTCCCTAGACCCAGTGTGTTTTCTGATCTTGAGTACCCAATGTTGATCGATTATCTTCATGATCTGACTGCTAAACTGAGGTTAATTCACCAACAGGTCTTTGAAGCACTACCGACGCAGACGGAGGGTCCAGGCCACCAGCTCCAGCCCGGAGACTGGGTGGTTACGAGGAATTTTGGCCGAAAACGAAATCTTGAGCCAAGATTCACCGGACCCTATCAGGTGCTCCTTGCCACGAGGACTGCTGTTCGTTTGGAGGGGCGCAAGCACTGGGTGCATGCCACCCACACCAAGAAGGTACCTATACCATTGCCAGCGGACTCGTGGGTGAGGAAGGGCATCACCTCGTCTGAAGCTGAGGTTGTACCGAACTTTGTCCCATTCAGCGACGCTCAGCCTGTCGGAGATACCTCAGTGCAGCCGGACGATATTGTTGAACATTTGTCATCGGAGGACTCAAGATCTGAACAATTGTCTGGTCGACAGGATTTTGTTTCACCACCTGGCCAACTGTTTGAAGATCAGACTCGTCCTGGGAGAAGCAGATATTTTCTTCGTTCCAACACTAGAGACAAATAAAAAATATTTTCGCTTTCTCCCCTGACATTCATGTTACCCCATTACCACTTCGAACATTTTTGAATAACTGTGATTTTGTAAATTTTGAGTCTTTTTCTGTATATGTGTATTTGTTTCCACAGCTAGGAGATTTTGTATATACTGTCTGATTAAAGTACCTTACATCCGGGTAGACCGTAGGGCCACGCGGGTACCTCCTTCTGGTTAGTAGGTCCTGACACTAGGTCGGAGACCGTCGATTCCTAGGAACTCCTGGGGATTGACTATTGCTACACAGAACGAAGTGCGTCAAGAACGTTGCGGACGGTTTTAGAGGATGGCTTTCTCGAAGCTGTCGGAATTGGAAAAGGCTCAAGCTCAAAGATTCGAACTGCATAGAATTGCACGTACTAAATGCTTCATGTTTCAGGTGTTCCTTCTATTCCTAACTGTTTCTTCGTTATTGGTGGGTGGGGTGTATTATATGATACAGTCATTGTTGCCTTCTGCCTCACCTACCCCTTCTTCTGAACCTAAACCTACCTCCACTGTTTCTCCTCATTCCTTCCATATCCTACCCCAACACGAGCAGGTTAGACGTGCGGAATTCATGAACAATTCCTTCGTTCAGCTCCTTCATCAGCATCAGTTGGTGATGAACACTACCAATTGTTGGGTGTGTGGGTTAATGCCACATACCACCGATAAGGGAATTCCGTACTTGGTCCTTCCTTACAGTTCCCAGGGTTCAGCTCGAGCATTCCAAACAATGTTTCGTAGCGCACTAGATTCTTACCCCAATCGAGAGCCACGTTCTCCACACTTTGGTCCCGGTCCATACCATAAGTCTTTGGTAATAGCGATTGCTGATTTAGATAGGGATATCTATGATCCATCGCTCATCCCAGAGGAAGAGGTACAAGCCTATAGGGATCTGAGTGAGGCTGAGTATTGTGTGCTAGTGGGTGATAGACAGCTCAAAAGTTAATCTCCAATATGGATCGTACCCCACCTTGGTAATTTCTGTTTGAAAGGCCGTGGCCGAAGCCCAAGAGCTCACCTTGGAGAGAGTGCTTGCACTGAAACGTATGTTTTACCAATGCTCTCTTCCCCTGTTCTCCTGACTGCCAAGGGTACGTACTTTGTCTGTTACGACCGTGCATATACATGGTTGCCCCTTGACTTCTCGGGCACCTGTTATATTGCAAATTTGTTGCCACCGACTTTTACGGTTGCCTCAGATTATCACAAGACCAGAGTTGTGAGAGGCGTGATTAGCAAAGAGGACTCTACCGGTCAAGAAGCAGGAGACTTTTTCAAGGGTTTCTTGCCATTTTAGGGACCTATGATCAATAGTAGGAACCTGAGACAGTTGACTTGAGTGGTGGAATCAACCGCTAATATCACTGCAAGTGCCCTTGGCAACATCACAGCAGAGCTTCAGGCGGACAGGCTTATGACGTTACAAAATCGTATGGTTTTAGACGTCGTCTTAGCAGATCGAGGTGGAGTATGTAAGGTGATCCATTCGAGCTGTTGTATTTTCATTCCTGACAACGCTCCGACTGTCTATCAAGCCATCTCGAAGTAGCATAAGATCTCCGAGTCCATACACGTGGACGTAGGGGATTGGACGCTACTAGGGTGGTTTTGGGGCCTAATGTCGACTTGGGGTTGGAAGATTCTGATGATCATTGGGGTTGTTGTAGCATTCCTGTTCACGTGTTGTCTTTGTGTGCAGTGTGGTCCTGCCTTATGTGGCCTCTGTGCTACGACGTGTATAAGGCGGCCGCCTGTTACCAAAGGAACGCTGATGGATAGAATTATGTTGCAACAGCATCTGGATGGTCTGATGAATATCGAAATCGATTCTGATTCTGACTAGTGCTTGCCTACATGAGGGCGTCTGAGGTTCCGTGACAATTGTAAGTGATGTTTTTGACTCGCGCAAATGTGGACGAGTCTGGTATCTATGAACCGCAAATGACGAGTTTAGTGGGTGTACGCATTTTCGCTGTACTAGCCTGAACCGTTCGTTTGTTTCGTGGGTTTCTTCATCTGAACCCACGGGTTCCATTTTAGATACGGCATCCATTTTGTTTCTTGCCCTCAAGTAGCCAGCGAACGGACGCTGTCCGCTTCGCGACCCTGGGATTCCCAAACTCTGGCGGAAGACACGTGTTCCTTTGAGGGTGTCTTTATGATGAGGGAGATGACACTGTAAGGCATATGGCCCCGCTCGAGGCTCATCTTGCCGTGTCGGTCTATTGTCTTAGTTGTGCATTTCATTAGGCACGTCCTTTTGATCCCTGCAATCGTGTTTCCTGACACCACCCCTTTTACACTTTCTTCCATCTGTTCGCTATCCTCGTCTTCCTCTGCACCTGTTTCTGACTCTTCCTTGATTCGTTTACAGCCGAACGGAATGCACTAATGGTGGGAAGATGTACTTTTACAGTTGGGAACTGCCAAATGCTACTGTAATTATGTTCCGGGCCCTGAATACATGAAAGCGACCCCCTATGACATTTACTGTGGGAACCGGGTTGTAATCTTTTGTCCATCATGTTATCCTATGACTAAAAACTGCATAAAAAGAGCGATCCACAGATACAATTTGAAGCAGTCTCCTCGAACCTACATGTGTTGTACTTCTTGTGACTTCTGTGTTCCCTGCAGTAATAAACCTCGAATCTTTGACGCCGAAGGAAGTGTCCCGTGTCTCTGTCATTTGTACGCCGGAACAGGTTACCCACGAAGGTTTCAGGTGTTATCCCTGGCACCGCTGGGTCTTAGAATAACCCAGTCCTTCAGGAGAGAGAGATGGAGAGGGAGGGCAGGAGGGAGAGCATGAGGGAGAGAGATGTATGTAAATGCTGGGTCTGGTGGCTCAGTGGATGAAGGTATCTGCTGCAGGGACCTGTGTGCAACCTCATGGTCACAAGTTTTCGTTTTGCTTTAGCCCCGACCCCTCTGACTCCGCCCCCACCAGTGCGGCCCTCGGCCACAAACTACACTGTAAATTTAGCCCCTGAGAGAAAGTTTGTGAGTACCCATGATCTAGAGAGAGTAGACGGTCAGTGGATGAACTAAGTGTAACTTTGAAGAGCATGTAACACTGCACCCGCACGTCCGTTCCAGTGTAGGAAAGGCAAGGAAAAGAAGTTTTAATTTTGTCCAAATACTACCATCAATAGTAGCAGTAGTTTATATTGCAAGCACAGCATAGATCCGGTTATTACGGTGGCCACTAGTGAAAGAAGGGGGTTCCCCAGTGGGTTTTTAAGGATGTAGGCAGGCCGTGAGGGGAAGAAAACTCAACAAAGAACAAGGAACGTGACCCCGCCAAATGATGTGGAGGTCCTAACAATAGGATCCCAATATATATGGGGTGATAGGCCTAGGAGTTAACACTGCACATAACAAAATTAGGTCAATCCAATTATACTCAAGAGAAAAGTTTTAGCAAATATATATGTATTTTTTTTTATTTTTTTTTATATATTCTTAGATTTGGTGTAGAAAAAACTTACATAAATAAATAACATTTTGGATCCACATGGTTTTCTTTAGAACATGAAACAACATACATCAGCAAAAGATAAAGGATAAGAATAACAGAAATTCATTCTAAAGCCCACCCAGTGACAATTCACACTTCAGTCATACTCTCATGCTCACAGTGAGCATGAGAGTATGACTGAAGTGTGAATTGTCACTTATCCTTTATCTTTTGCTTATGTATGTTGTTTGATGTTCTAAAGAAAACCATGTGGATCCAAAATGTTATTTATTTATGTAAGTTTTTTCTACACCAAATCTAAGAATATATAAAAAAATAAAAATGCATATGTATTTGCTAAAACTTTTCTCTCGAGTATAATTGGATTGACCTAATTTTGTTATGTGCAGTGTTAACTCCTAGGCCTATCACCCCATATATATTGGGATCCTATTGTTAGGACCACCACATCATTTGGCGGGGTCACGTTCCTTGTTCTTTGTTGGGATTACGGTGGCCACTCCCTACCTCTCTTAATAAGTTTAGTAGTACTCAGTCATTCATGTGTGGATGTATCACTGGTCAATCAATAAAAAGCAAAGCACCTAAAGTCATCCCATATATAAGCAAAAACATCCCATGTGAAGTGATAGATAATCAGATTATTTATCTTCTTCAATTTTCCATTTCTAGTACTCATTTGCACTGTAGGGTGAAAGTTAAATTAATTAAGCAGAAGCCCTTGTAACAGAGTATTCTCAGTGCCACCCGTAATAGAAAAGTAAGAGCTTCACCACCTGCATATACTGGACAGGTACAGTAACGCAACGCAAGTCTAGGTCACTCATCATGGCGTGCGTCTCTTTTTCTCGGGTGCAAGTTCACTGCGCTGGCATCATGCCGGCTTGCAGAAGATAACGTACCAATTTTCCTAAACAAGAGACAAGAAGAAGAATAAGACTGGTGTACTTTCATAGTCGACTCCAATGGAAGTCCATAGTGCTCGTAGAATTTGTTCCTTAAACTCCCACTAATGTTAGAGCAAGGATGAAGAAGTGGGAGGTTAGATAGATACTGGCCTCAATAGTTATGTAATGCGCTTGCAAGTTGCTAGTTGTACTGCAACACAAATTTCTGCTGAATGATTGAGTTAATCTTAAAGAGCATTGGCTACAGACTATGTCTTTCTTTCTTCATATAGATGCTCCTTCCAAACGAACAAGGAGGAAGGAGCTGGCTAGAGCGGCCCGGCAACGGAGGATCGATGCCACTGTTGCAGAATATCGGCGGCTGGTGGCCCTGGAGGACGAAGAAAGTGTGCAGTCGACCACAACAACAACGTCGTCTGCATCGGCCTCCGTGCCCCCACGGGCTGCCACCCAGCACAGTGCTCCACCCAGACTGAGCCGGGCTGCCAAAGCCAAATGCCACCGCCGAGCAGCAAGGACAACAGCTGCCTCTCACAGCCATTGCACCTGCAAGGCAGTGAAGGCACGCCTGCGCCGCAGTACGCTGATGGTGTCCCGCCTTCAGCAGGAGCTCCACCACTTTACAAACGTGTTGGAGGGGCTCCGCGTAGAACACGCCTTGCTCCGCCAGGAGCATGATGCCCTGACCCAAAAAGTAAACAGCATCCACCCATAGTGTCCCTTGCCCCTTTTTTAGAGACTTTTGGGGGGTGGGAATTGGGAGTTGGGATTTTGGGGACTTTTGAAGGACAATCGTTGGGGTTAGGGAGGGTCTTGCTGGAGATTATTTTGTTAGGGATATAAATATACTTTTTCAAACTTTATCTGAGCATACCTGGTTTTTACTGCTTGCCTGGTGGGTGGGGGTTTAACAGTGACTTTGTTTTCCTGAAAGTTTAGTTCCATTTTCTTCCTTTAAGTGTAAATGCCCAAATGTTTTCAACACTAAGAGCCTCTCACAGAGTAAGTGAAGTGAATTCAAGAGTCCTAGGACTTTAGTAGTACTACCGTAAATCTCTCGTCTCTCCTAATACTCCATTATACCCCCAAACCACCAAACGCTTATCTTACCTGTAATTTGTGTTTGAAAGTAGGGCTAGA
Source organism: Lissotriton vulgaris (assembly GCF_964263255.1). NCBI lineage: Eukaryota > Metazoa > Chordata > Amphibia > Caudata > Salamandridae > Lissotriton > Lissotriton vulgaris. The sequence goes on along the minus strand of NW_028243805.1, from coordinate 18,590 downwards.
CCCAGGGCTGGCTCCACGGTAAACAGCGAATAAGGTTGGCAATCCTGGGTGGATACAATTTCCTCATAGCGGTGGTACTAGTGGTGTGACACAGTGGCAGTTGCATGCCTATGAAAAAAAAGAAAATTAAATCTGGTTTGTCCTCCTGAGCAATTCAACGGTACAATAGAGAATATAGCAGGTGACAGAAGTACACTAGAACAGTGCCACATTGTAGCCTAACAAATGGTAAAGTATAACTACTAATTCGGTTGAAGTTCTTTGACATTAGCCATGGGTCTTTGTCAAGCAGAGTAAGAATATATCCTCGGATTTCTTCACCAGCCTGTTGCTATCACCTCATCCTCCCCAGCAAGTGTGTGGATTTATTGCTGTAATTTAGTCACACATCAATCAAAACCACACAGCCCGGGGGAAGAGGGTTAGGGTTTGAAAAATGGATGGGTACGGGGGTTTTTGGGAAAGGTTTTTGGAGACAAGAAAAAATAGCACAGCATGGACAAACAATTGTGAACATAAACATATCTTTGGGTACAAACCTATCCATCAATCTTTGAAAGTGCATGCACTACTGCATGCATGTCAGTGAAAAGTAAGTAGTACTTTCGACAACTGTGGAAGAAAGAATGCGACAGTACAGGGCGTGTGTGGAATTATTGATAACTATATTCAACATAAGGTCTCTGTTGCCAGATACCTGAGAGCCTTGCTGGTCACTATAAATCCATTCACAACACTCAATGGGGTTGGTCTGGAAGGTATAGTAGATAGAAAAGGAGAAATTGCTCTTTTTCTAGGTGTCCCCTCACTCACCAGGGTTGCCCCTTGGTGACATGCTTCATCATTGGGGCCATCCCAGTCCTCTACGGGCTGGGGCGTGCTGCGACTTGCGAATTACGTAGGAGCACTTACAAATGACTATGTGTGGTGCAGATGTGATTGTGGAGTGGACTAAGTGATGTGTTAAGGGATCAATTTAGAAGCAGAGAGAGATCCAAGAAATGCAGTCACAGTCTTAGAAAAACACAATGAATACTGTATCTGTATGTTGTTGTAGTTGTCCTGTTGAAAGTGGTAAGTAAGTTGCATGCAGAAAAAAAATCCTCTTATTAGCGGCACTCCTCCATTGCAGCTGACGCTTCGTCCATCGATGTTGGTCACCAGAAGACACCCTGTAAAAAAAGCACAGCATGGACAAACAATTGAACATAAACAAATCTTTGGGTACAAACCTATCCATCAATCTTTGAAAGTGCATGCACTATTGCATGCATGTCAGTGAAAAGTAAGTAGTACTTTTGACAACTGTGGAAGAAAGAATGCGACAGTACAGGGCGTGTGTGGAATTATTGATAACTATATTCAACATAAGGTCTCTGTTGCCAGCTACCTGAGAGCCTTGCTGGTCACTATAAATCCATTCACAACACTCAATGGGGTTGGTCTGGAAGGTATAGTAGATAGAAAAGGAGAAATTGCTCTTTTTCTAGGTGTCCCCTCACTCACCAGGGTTGCCCCTTAGTGACATGCTTCATCATTGGGGCAATCCCAGTCCTCTACGGGCTGGGGCGTGCTGCGACTTGCGAATTACGTAGGAGCACTTACAAATGACTATGTGTGGTGCAGATGTGATTGTGGAGTGGACTAAGTGATGTGTTAAGGGATCAATTTAGAAGCAGAGAGAGATCCAAGAAATGCAGTCACAGTCTTAGAAAAACACAAAGGATACTGTATCTGTATGTTGTTGTAGTTGTCCTGTTGAATTTGGTAAGTAAGTTGCATGCAGAAAAAAATTCCTCTCATTAGCGGCACTCCTCCATTGCAGCTGACGCTTCGTCCATCAATGTTGGTGACCAGAAGACACCCTGTCCACTGCCTGCCTGATGCTGAATTGTGGCTCGCTAATGTGAAGCCTGACTCCATCCTTTTTTCCCCATTGCACAGACTGAAACCCGGCCTGTAATTATTCAACGAAAAACAGGCAGTGATATAATATTACAACACCACTGATAAATAAATATAAGGTATGTAGGCTGTGGAGTGCAAAAAGTCACACTTTTATTTTCCTAGTAGACAGTACAATATTTTTGAAAGTGCGTACTCTGTCTGAGTCACCTTTTGAAGGATAAATAAGTATGGGCAAATTAATGTAGCGTATCTTTCCCCTCAAGCTAGGTGTACTGCAAACTGTGTTTTAGAACAAAATTAGATCTTCCCAGCAGTGCTCCCACCCAGACCCTTACGAAAGCTAGTCGCAAAAATGTAGAAGACCCCCAATCAAATCTCAAAAAACGAGGCCTAGCAGAAAACTGGTGACAAAACGTACTTTGAAAGTAAAAGTAGGCCCAAGTACCCCCTTACCCACCGTGGATTGCATTCAAACCACTTGCAAGCAACCAAGCAAAAGTATCCATAGCCAGCATCGCTCCAAGACTCGAAAACCCTCCCACCCAAACACATGCAATAGAAATACTGCTAACCCTAACGAACCCTAAGTTAAGAATAGTGGCAAAGGCTTTCTTTAACTATGCCAAATCCCCCCTTTCCCACCATGGATTTTCTTCAAATGACTTGCAACCCAAATTACACATTCTCACGAGTGCTCTAAGACCCCAGAACTCATTTGCAAAAATCTAGAACACCCCGAAACACATGCAATCCTGCTGCTAGGGCTAACCCTATTGAACCCTAAGTTACAAAAATTGCCAAAAGGCTTTTCCGCGAGGCTTTTGTCCCAACCACTTCTACCCCCAAACCACCAAACGCTTATCTTACCTATAATTTGTGTTTGAAAGTAGGGCTAGACCCAGGGCTGGCTCCACGGTAAACAGCGAATAAGGTTGGCAATCCTGGGCGGATACAATTTCCTCATAGCGGTGGTACTAGTGGTGTGACACAGTGGCAGTTGCATGCCTATGAAAAAAAAGAAAATTAAATCTGGTTTGTCCTCCTGAGCAATTCAACGGTACAATAGAGAATATAGCAGGTGACAGAAGTACACTAGAACAGTGCCACATTGTAGCCTAACAAATGGTAAAGTATAACTACTAATTCGGTTGAAGTTCTTTGACATTAGCCATGGGTCTTTGTCAAGCAGAGTAAGAATATATCCTCGGATTTCTTCACCAGCCTGTTGCTATCACCTCATCCTCCCCAGCAAGTGTGTGGATTTATTGCTGTAATTTAGTCACACATCAATCAAAACCACACAGCCCGGGGGAAGAGGGTTAGGGTTTGAAAAATGGATGGGTACGGGGGTTTTTGGGAAAGGTTTTTGGAGACAAGAAAAAATAGCACAGCATGGACAAACAATTGTGAACATAAACATATCTTTGGGTACAAACCTATCCATCAATCTTTGAAAGTGCATGCACTACTGCATGCATGTCAGTGAAAAGTAAGTAGTACTTTCGACAACTGTGGAAGAAAGAATGCGACAGTACAGGGCGTGTGTGGAATTATTGATAACTATATTCAACATAAGGTCTCTGTTGCCAGATACCTGAGAGCCTTGCTGGTCACTATAAATCCATTCACAACACTCAATGGGGTTGGTCTGGAAGGTATAGTAGATAGAAAAGGAGAAATTGCTCTTTTTCTAGGTGTCCCCTCACTCACCAGGGTTGCCCCTTGGTGACATGCTTCATCATTGGGGCCATCCCAGTCCTCTACGGGCTGGGGCGTGCTGCGACTTGCGAATTACGTAGGAGCACTTACAAATGACTATGTGTGGTGCAGATGTGATTGTGGAGTGGACTAAGTGATGTGTTAAGGGATCAATTTAGAAGCAGAGAGAGATCCAAGAAATGCAGTCACAGTCTTAGAAAAACACAATGAATACTGTATCTGTATGTTGTTGTAGTTGTCCTGTTGAAAGTGGTAAGTAAGTTGCATGCAGAAAAAAAATCCTCTTATTAGCGGCACTCCTCCATTGCAGCTGACGCTTCGTCCATCGATGTTGGTCACCAGAAGACACCCTGTAAAAAAAGCACAGCATGGACAAACAATTGAACATAAACAAATCTTTGGGTACAAACCTATCCATCAATCTTTGAAAGTGCATGCACTATTGCATGCATGTCAGTGAAAAGTAAGAAGTACTTTCGACAACTGTGGAAGAAAGAATGCGACAGTACAGGGCGTGTGTGGAATTATTGATAACTATATCCAACATAAGGTCTCTGTTGCCAGCTACCTGAGAGCCTTGCTGGTCACTATAAATCCATTCACAACACTCAATGGGGTTGGTCTGGAAGGTATAGTAGATAGAAAAGGAGAAATTGCTCTTTTTCTAGGTGTCCCCTCACTCACCAGGGTTGCCCCTTAGTGACATGCTTCATCATTGGGGCCATCCCAGTCCTCTACGGGCTGAGGCGTGCTGCGACTTGCGAATTACGTAGGAGCACTTACAAATGACTATGTGTGGTGCAGATGTGATTGTGGAGTGGACTAAGTGATGTGTTAAGGGATCAATTTAGAAGCAGAGAGAGATCCAAGAAATGCAGTCACAGTCTTAGAAAAACACAAAGGATACTGTATCTGTATGTTGTTGTAGTTGTCCTGTTGAATTGGGTAAGTAAGTTGCATGCAGAAAAAAATTCCTCTCATTAGCGGCACTCCTCCATTGCAGCTGACGCTTCGTCCATCAATGTTGGTGACCAGAAGACACCCTGTCCACTGCCTGCCTGATGCTGAATTGTGGCTCGCTAATGTGAAGCCTGACTCCATCCTTTTTTCCCCATTGCACAGACTGAAACCCGGCCTGTAATTATTCAACGAAAAACAGGCAGTGATATAATATTACAACACCACTGATAAATAAATATAAGGTATGTAGGCTGTGGAGTGCAAAAAGTCACACTTTTATTTTCCTAGTAGACAGTACAATATTTTTGAAAGTGCGTACTCTGTCTGAGTCACCTTTTGAAGGATAAATAAGTATGGGCAAATTAATGTAGCGGATCTTTCCCCTCAAGCTAGGTGTACTGCAAACTGTGTTTTAGAGCAAAATTAGATCTTCCCAGCAGTGCTCCCACCCAGACCCTTACTAAAGCTAGTCGCAAAAATGTAGAAGACCCCCAATCAAATCTAAAAAAACGAGGCCTAGCAGAAAACTGGTGACAAAACGTACTTTGAAAGTAAAAGTAGGCCCAAGTACCCCCTTACCCACCGTGGATTGCATTCAAACCACTTGCAAGCAACCAAGCAAAAGTATCCATAGCCAGCATCGCTCCAAGACTCGAAAACCCTCCCACCCAAACACATGCAATAGAAATACTGCTAACCCTAACGAACCCTAAGTTAAGAATAGTGGCAAAGGCTTTCTTTAACTATGCCAAATCCCCCCTTTCCCACCATGGATTTTCTTCAAATGACTTGCAACCCAAATTACACATTCTCACGAGTGCTCTAAGACCCCAGAACTCAGTTGCAAAAATCTAGAACACCCCGAAACACATGCAATCCTGCTGCTAGGGCTAACCCTATTGAACCCTAAGTTACAAAAATTGCCAAAAGGCTTTTCCGCGAGGCTTTTGTCCCAACCACTTCTACCCGGTATTAGACCTTCCCAGGAATGCCCCAAGACCCGCCAACCCACCCGCCAAAAAGCATTACACCCCCAAACAGGCCAAAAGCAAAATCTCATACTTGCAATATTTCTCGGCCTTCGGTCCAAACGCGCTGCGTAGCTAGGCCATAGGTCCGGTTTGCCACCACGGATTTCCTGAAAGGCAAATGCAATCAAGATTAGAGTGTCCCAGCAGTGCTCCCAGACCCCAAAACTCACCCACAAACACCAGGAAGCCCCCCAAACAGGCCCCCGAAAATGCTACATTGAGCAAAATACCGAGAATCAAGAGAGAGAGAGAGGACCAGAAAGCTAGTCCAGATCCCCGGTTTATATGTATCGGTATCAATAGGAGACTAGCTCTAGAGTGGATTAATCTGACACGGATATGGTAGATTAATATTAGTAATGTAGCGACTCAGTATTTTGCCAGATGGCAAAGGCACCTGTTGGGTGTCTTTAGAAAGCCCTCACCCACCAACCTAGTTGGTGGCATGCTTCATCATCGGGCCCACCCAGTGACACCTAGCGTGTCCCGGGTGTGCTTCGACGCCTGATTACAGCGGAGCAGGTATGTCACTGTGTGTGCAGTGTGAGGTGCTAAGGTAAGTGAAGTTAAAACGGCTTGGCAGACGGTCCCTGGGGTGAGGATACTTTATTAAAAGGGCCTCCGCCAGCGGTTAAAAATAAGGCTGTGGGACGTTAGAGGCGGGTTACGACCTCCTACGTCCTAGAGTAGTCAACATGTTTCAGCCAGTGCCTTATATTAATCTGGCTTTCATCAGGACAATAAATATGTGTGGGTTAAAATTAGGGGTTGTGTAGTGTAGTCTATGTGTCTACACGCCCTAAAGTGTATCTAACTGTGAGACGGGGGATTCCCTTCTCAAGATCACCTGTACATTTAACATTGAGGACAGGTACAAGACAAACATGGGAGAAAATAGAGTCACTAGAAAGTGTGGGTCATATAGTGTGACAGCCGACATAAATTGCGAAAGGTGCAGACTATGAGCGGCTCAAGTGTAATGATACTGGTGGTATCATTAATGTAGTATCGCACTAGAACTTCGAGGGTGAAGTGGTTAAAACAGCGGTAAAAATTACTACAGTGAAAGGTGAAGAATTGTGGCGCAATGAACATTTCTTACGCTTTCAATGCTTGTTGTTAGCTCCAAGGTTATTGAAGTGGCAGGGTGAGGCCCTAGTAGGGAGAGAGAGGTAGGACCATTGGGATTAGGGAACCTGTAGGAGGAAAATGGGGAGCGCTTACCCTTGGTGGTGATACTCAGCATACTCACAGGATTTCTGGCCAGCACCAGCGTGGGACCTGTTGTGCCTCCTTCGCAGAACCGGTAGAGAATGACTGCTGTGACCGGCTTTTATGCTGTCATAGATTGAGCAATTGGTCGCACCTGTTGGGAGAGTAATGGTAGAAAGACTCGCAGGAGGGTCTAGATAGCGCTCAGCTGTGTTAGTTATTGGCGCTCGGTAAAACCCGGGTGGAGCGCCTGTGTAGGCGTCTGTGGCTGTCGGGTGCCGGAGCGGCTGGGTATCGCGCATGCGCGGCCGGGAAGTGGTCCGCGCATGCGTAGAGAGCATGTGCGGCCGAGATGTGGTCCGCGCATGCGCCGGAAATAGTGTTTCCGATCGCGAACGGGAGAAAAACCCTGTTCGCGCTGGGGATTGGTAGTTTGCCCTACGTGGTGTGGCGGGGGTAGTAATTCAAGGGGAGCAATATGTAATAGTGAAAATGGACTATGCACCAGAAAATTAAAGTTAAAATTAAATAAATAAGATAACTGGAAACAGCATAGACAAGGGGGAACTTCTCCTTTGCCTAATGCTAGAGTGAATATGTAATGGGGCTGGGTGTTTAGCGATAGTGCACAAGGGTGGCACCGCTAAATCTCGCTATTGGCACCAACTAGTCTCAAGTGCCAGGGTGGTACAGAGGCATAGGATGCGGCCTACCAGGGGGTGGTAGAGGCCGGGGGACGTAATGGAAATTACGGCAGGTCCATTAGGATAAGTGGCCTGGTGATTTGGCTGGCATCATAAGGTTAAGGAGTTCCAGGGAATTGCGTCATTGAGCCCATCTGTAGCTGTGGATAGACGATATATCCATCTTTGTTCTTTGTTAAGAAGTTTTTTGTCATTGTTGATGGGGCTGACTGATATTTGCTCAATGACTGTCCATGTAAAGTCATTGGGAGTGTGCCCATGCGTGATGAAATGGTTTGTTAGCTTGCTGATGTTTTTCTTGCATCGCATGGTACTGCGGTGTTCTGTGATCCTGGTTCTTACTTTGCGGGTGGTCATGCCCACATATCTGAGTCCACATCTGCAGGTTATTAAATAGATCACATTCTGTGAATTGCAATTTGTGTGGCTCCTTTGGGACCACACTTTATTCGGTTCCAAGTTCAGGGTTTTTGTGTGGGATGTCAGATGACAGACACTACAGTCATTACATGGGTAGTGTCCGGTTACTTTAGGCATTCCCCATGCATTGAGGATGGTATTGTCAGGTTTGGGTGGCGGTTTGGGTCTGGTGCTGACCAATTGGTCTCTGAGATTGTGGCACCTTTTGTAGGCGAACCTCGGGGGTTCCCATTTCCTTTGTCCTGAATTTATGATTCTCCAGTGTTTTTTTATTATTTTGGCCACGTCGTTAGAGGCAGTGTTGAAAGTAGTCACACATGTGGTGGGTTGTGTGTCGCTTTCTTTGGTGGCGTCTTCGAGCAGTGCGTCACGGTTCTGGTTTCTTGCCCTTTTCTTGGTTTTCCTGATGATTGCCTTGGGGTAACCTCGGTTCTCTAGCTTTTGGGCTAGGTCCGCTGATTGAGTTTTGAAGTCGTTTACATCCGAGCAGTTTCTTCTGATGCGGAGAAACTGACCAAAGGGTAAGTTCTCTTTCAGTGGTCGGGGATGAAAACTGTTAAAATGCAGCAGTGAGTTTCTCGCCGTGGGTTTATAGTATGTGGTAGTTGTTAGGGTTCCGCCTTTAGCTGTTATTTGTAGGTCCAGGAAGGCGAGTTGTTGGTTACTGGCCGTGCAGGTAAACTTGAGGTAAGGGTCCCTGAGATTGAGCCATTGTAGGAAGTTATCCAGTTCAGTTTGTTGTCCGTTCCAGATGACCAATATATCATCGATATATCGGTGCCATTTTTGTATGTGAGTTTTGAACGGGTTGGCTTCCGTATTAATGTGTGTGCTCTCAAAGTGGTGGACGTAGAGTCCAGCTACACTCGGTGCGAAAACACTGCCCATTGAGGTTCCGTTGGTTTGTAAGTAAAAAGTGCCCTCATATTCAAAGTAGTTTTCTTTGAGGGCAAAGGCCGCGCAATTCATGACAAAACTTCTGGGTGTCGGGTGAGGCCAAGGGGAATCTTCCAAGATGTCATGTAGGACCTGTAGGGTGGCGTCTTGTGGGATGCTGGTGTATAAGCTTTCCACATCTAGCCCTACCAATAGTTGAGTTTCGGGGTCAAAGGGGAGGTTGTCAATGACCTGCAGAAGATGTTTCGTGTCCTTGATGTATGTGGGGGTTTTTTGTACCAGGGGGTTTAGGTAGAAGTCACAGTATCTTGAAAGTGGCTCTAGAATGGAGTTGATGCCTGATACTATGGGCCTGCCTGGTGGCGGGATTACCCCTTTATGTACCTTGGGTACTGTATAGAAGTATGGGGTTCTGGTGTTGTCCGGGCAAAGGTATTCGGCCTCCTGTTTGGAGATGTGTTCGTCTTCTGCTGCCCTTTTGACAAGGTTGTGTACTGAGTTGCGTAGTTGTTCTGATGGATCCTGCTCCAGTCTACGGTAGTTCCTTCCGTCGCTGAGTAATCTCCGACATTCCGCATCGTAGTCTGTCTTGTCCAGCAGCACGATGCCTCCCCCTTTGTCTGCTGGTTTGATTACCAAAGTGGGGTTGTTTTGCAGGCGTTGTATCGTCTGCCTTTCTTCCCATGACATGTTGTTGTAGTGGTTGGTCGGGTTGAGTTTTTCGATGTCATGGTAAACCGCTTGCTCGAAGGTCGTTATTTCTGCTGGTACAGTGGAGGGTGGAGGGACGAAGGTGGATTTCACTCTGAATCCGGTGGTGTTTGGGTTCTCATCTGGTTGGGGAGCGTCTTGGTTTGCCTTCTCAAAGAAGGACTTTAGTTTCAGTTTCCTGAAGAATTGGGCTAATTCCGCTTGTAGTTTGAATTTGTCTAATCGTGTGGTTGGGACGAACGACAGGCCTTTCTTCAGTACAGCGACTTCTTTGCCTGTTAATGGGGTGCTGGATAGGTTGAATACCAGTGAGGGTTGGTTAGTAGAGCTGTCTACCTGCTTGTTCCCGGAGTTGCTTCCTTCACCTTCTGGCGTGTGTTGGAGCTCACGGGGTTTTCGTCTTCCCAGTGTACCTGGGCGTTGTTTTGTTGTGTTGTTCTTCTGCGGCCGCGGGGTCTCTGGCCCCGTCCTAAAAAAGGAAAGGTATTACCCTGATTGCCTCCGAAGAAGGGCATTGGCCCCTGGGGGTACATGTTTGGGAAACCAAAGTAGGGGTTTGGCATATGGCCTAAGTTAGGTGGGAAACCAAAGTAATGGTGCGATACCCAGCCGCTCCGGCACCCGACAGCCACAGACGCCTACACAGGCCTACACAGGCGCTCCACCCGGGTTTTACCGAGTGCCAATAACTAACACAGCTGAGCGCTATCTAGACCCTCCTGCGAGTCTTTCTACCATTACTCTCCCAACAGGTGCGACCAATTGCTCAATCTATGACAGCATAAAAGCCGGTCACAGCAGTCATTCTCTACCGGTTCTGCGAAGGAGGCACAACAGGTCCCACGCTGGTGCTGGCCAGAAATCCTGTGAGTATGCTGAGTATCACCACCAAGGGTAAGCGCTCCCCATTTTCCTCCTACAGGTTCCCTAATCCCAATGGTCCTACCTCTCTCTCCCTACTAGGGCCTCACCCTGCCACTTCAATAACCTTGGAGCTAACAACAAGCATTGAAAGCGTAAGAAATGTTCATTGCGCCACAATTCTTCACCTTTCACTGTAGTAATTTTTACCGCTGTTTTAACCACTTCACCCTCGAAGTTCTAGTGCGATACCACATTAATGATACCACCAGTATCATTACACTTGAGCCGCTCATAGTCTGCACCTTTCGCAATTTATGTCGGCTGTCACACTATATGACCCACACTTTCTAGTGACTCTATTTTCTCCCATGTTTGTCTTGTACCTGTCCTCAATGTTAAATGTACAGGTGATCTTGAGAAGGGAATCCCCCGTCTCAACAGTTAGATACACTTTAGGGCGTGTAGACACATAGACTACACTACACACCCCTAATTTTAACCCACACATATTTATTGTCCTGATGAAAGCCAGATTAATATAAGGCACTGGCTGAAACATGTTGACTACTCTAGGACGTAGGAGGTCGTAACCCGCCTCTAACGTCCCACAGCCTTATTTTTAACCGCTGGCGGAGGCCCTTTTAATAAAGTATCCTCACCCCAGGGACCGTCTGCCAAGCCGTTTTAACTTCACTTACCTTAGCACCTCACACTGCACACACAGTGACATACCTGCTCCGCTGTAATCAGGCGTCGAAGCACACCCGGGACACGCTAGGTGTCACTGGGTGGGCCCGATGATGAAGCATGCCACCAACTAGGTTGGTGGGTGAGGGCTTTCTAAAGACACCCAACAGGTGCCTTTGCCATCTGGCAAAATACTGAGTCGCTACATTACTAATATTAATCTACCATATCCGTGTCAGATTAATCCACTCTAGAGCTAGTCTCCTATTGATACCGATACATATAAACCGGGGATCTGGACTAGCTTTCTGGTCCTCTCTCTCTCTCTTGATTCTCGTTATTATTGACAGCGCGCAGCTGTGAGAGAATACACGACCATGGCTGAAAACCATGGACTGACTTTCTCTGAGAGTGACTTGACAGACATACTGTCTGACCCGTCATTCCAAACTGATTTTAACATCTCCAACACAATCGCACAGACCACGGATTGGGAAACCTTAACCGAAAAAAAGCGCAACAGGATACGCACCATCCTCCACGGCACCATACTAGCCCAATATCTACGAACCAACTCGGCACCAAGGGGACTACTGGTATCGAATGCACCCAGGATCTTCCTTGACGACGCCACGTTCAGGAGGGACTGGGCACAGATCGCATGGCACTGCACCAGAGACTGGATGATTCTCATCCTAAAAACCGCTAAACGCTTGTCAGACATTCTATCGATCGAGATAGAAGAGACTGAAAGACATTTCAAAGCCACTATCACATCCTTCAAAAAGAAACTCGATGACCAGAACCGGGAGATAAACGAATATAAAGATTACCTGACCCAGGCGAAACTCAAAAAATTTGAGAAAGATCTCAAAAAATTCTCCTACGCCAAAGTATACCCATATTCAGAAGAAAACTACACCCCCCCAACCAAGGAAACCAATACACCGAACTCTTCAGGAGACGATAGCTCAGTTTCAAGTGACTCCAGTGGCGGATCACAAAAACGAGGTGGCAGAGGACGTAGAGGACAACGATGGCCCAACCACTGGCAAGGAGGTCAGCCGAACCATTACTTTGGTTTCCCACCTAACTTAGGCCATATGCCAAACCCCTACTTTGGTTTCCCAAACATGTACCCCCAGGGGCCCAATGCCCTTCTTCGGAGGCAATCAGGGTAATACCTTTCCTTTTTTAGGACGGGGCCAGAGACCCCGCGGCCGCAGAAGAACAACACAACAAAACAACGCCCAGGTACACTGGGAAGACGAAAACCCCGTGAGCTCCAACACACGCCAGAAGGCGAAGGAAGCAACTCCGGGAACAAGCAGGTAGACAGCTCTACTAACCAACCCTCACTGGTATTCAACCTATCCAGCACCCCATTAACAGGCAAAGAAGTCGCTGTACTGGAGAAAGGCCTGTCGTTCGTCCCAACCACACGATTAGACAAATTCAAACTACAAGCGGAATTAGCCCAATTCTTCAGGAAACTGAAACTAAAGTCCTTCTTTGAGAAGGCAAACCAAGACGCTCCCCAACCAGATGAGAACCCAAACACCACCGGATTCAGAGTGAAATCCACCTTCGTCCCTCCACCCTCCACTGTACCAGCAGAAATAACGACCTTCGAGCAAGCGGTTTACCATGACATCGAAAAACTCAACCCGACCAACCACTACAACAACATGTCATGGGAAGAAAGGCAGACGATACAACGCCTGCAAAACAACCCCACTTTGGTAATCAAACCAGCAGACAAAGGGGGAGGCATCGTGCTGCTGGACAAGACAGACTACGATGCGGAATGTCGGAGATTACTCAGCGACGGAAGGAACTACCGTAGACTGGAGCAGGATCCATCAGAACAACTACGCAACTCAGTACACAACCTTGTCAAAAGGGCAGCAGAAGACGAACACATCTCCAAACAGGAGGCCGAATACCTTTGCCCGGACAACACCAGAACCCCATACTTCTATACAGTACCCAAGGTACATAAAGGGGTAATCCCGCCACCAGGCAGGCCCATAGTATCAGGCATCAACTCCATTCTAGAGCCACTTTCAAGATACTGTGACTTCTACCTAAACCCCCTGGTACAAAAAACCCCCACATACATCAAGGACACGAAACATCTTCTGCAGGTCATTGACAACCTCCCCTTTGACCCCGAAACTCAACTATTGGTAGGGCTAGATGTGGAAAGCTTATACACCAGCCTCCCACAAGACGCCACCCTACAGGTCCTACATGACATCTTGGAAGATTCCCCTTGGCCTCACCCGACACCCAGAAGTTTTGTCATGAATTGCGCGGCCTTTGCCCTCAAAGAAAACTACTTTGAATATGAGGGCACTTTTTACTTACAAACCAACGGAACCTCAATGGGCAGTGTTTTCGCACCGAGTGTAGCTGGACTCTACGTCCACCACTTTGAGAGCACACACATTAATACGGAAGCCAACCCGTTCAAAACTCACATACAAAAATGGCACCGATATATCGATGATATATTGGTCATCTGGAACGGACAACAAACTGAACTGGATAACTTCCTACAATGGCTCAATCTCAGGGACCCTTACCTCAAGTTTACCTGCACGGCCAGTAACCAACAACTCGCCTTCCTGGACCTACAAATAACAGCTAAAGGCGGAACCCTAACAACTACCACATACTATAAACCCACGGCGAGAAACTCACTGCTGCATTTTAACAGTTTTCATCCCCGACCACTGAAAGAGAACTTACCCTTTGGTCAGTTTCTCCGCATCAGAAGAAACTGCTCGGATGTAAACGACTTCAAAACTCAATCAGCGGACCTAGCCCAAAAGCTAGAGAACCGAGGTTACCCCAAGGCAATCATCAGGAAAACCAAGAAAAGGGCAAGAAACCAGAACCGTGACGCACTGCTCGAAGACGCCACCAAAGAAAGCGACACACAACCCACCACATGTGTGACTACTTTCAACACTGCCTCTAACGACGTGGCCAAAATAATAAAAAAACACTGGAGAATCATAAATTCAGGACAAAGGAAATGGGAACCCCCGAGGTTCGCCTACAAAAGGTGCCACAATCTCAGAGACCAATTGGTCAGCACCAGACCCAAACCGCCACCCAAACCTGACAATACCATCCTCAATGCATGGGGAATGCCTAAAGTAACCGGACACTACCCATGTAATGACTGTAGTGTCTGTCATCTGACATCCCACACAAAAACCCTGAACTTGGAACCGAATAAAGTGTGGTCCCAAAGGAGCCACACAAATTGCAATTCACAGAATGTGATCTATTTAATAACCTGCAGATGTGGACTCAGATATGTGGGCATGACCACCCGCAAAGTAAGAACCAGGATCACAGAACACCGCAGTACCATGCGATGCAAGAAAAACATCAGCAAGCTAACAAACCATTTCATCACGCATGGGCACACTCCCAATGACTTTACATGGACAGTCATTGAGCAAATATCAGTCAGCCCCATCAACAATGACAAAAAACTTCTTAACAAAGAACAAAGATGGATATATCGTCTATCCACAGCTACAGATGGGCTCAATGACGCAATTCCCTGGAACTCCTTAACCTTATGATGCCAGCCAAATCACCAGGCCACTTATCCTAATGGACCTGCCGTAATTTCCATTACGTCCCCCGGCCTCTACCACCCCCTGGTAGGCCGCATCCTATGCCTCTGTACCACCCTGGCACTTGAGACTAGTTGGTGCCAATAGCGAGATTTAGCGGTGCCACCCTTGTGCACTATCGCTAAACACCCAGCCCCATTACATATTCACTCTAGCATTAGGCAAAGGAGAAGTTCCCCCTTGTCTATGCTGTTTCCAGTTATCTTATTTATTTAATTTTAACTTTAATTTTCTGGTGCATAGTCCATTTTCACTATTACATATTGCTCCCCTTGAATTACTACCCCCGCCACACCACGTAGGGCAAACTACCAATCCCCAGCGCGAACAGGGTTTTTCTCCCGTTCGCGATCGGAAACACTATTTCCGGCGCATGCGCGGACCACATCTCGGCCGCACATGCTCTCTACGCATGCGCGGACCACTTCCCGGCCGCGCATGCGCGATACCCAGCCGCTCCGGCACCCGACAGCCACAGACGCCTACACAGGCGCTCCACCCGGGTTTTACCGAGCGCCAATAACTAACACAGCTGAGCGCTATCTAGACCCTCCTGCGAGTCTTTCTACCATTACTCTCCCAACAGGTGCGACCAATTGCTCAATCTATGACAGCATAAAAGCCGGTCACAGCAGTCATTCTCTACCGGTTCTGCGAAGGAGGCACAACAGGTCCCACGCTGGTGCTGGCCAGAAATCCTGTGAGTATGCTGAGTATCACCACCAAGGGTAAGCGCTCCCCATTTTCCTCCTACAGGTTCCCTAATCCCAATGGTCCTACCTCTCTCTCCCTACTAGGGCCTCACCCTGCCACTTCAATAACCTTGGAGCTAACAACAAGCATTGAAAGCGTAAGAAATGTTCAATGCGCCACAATTCTTCACCTTTCACTGTAGTAATTTTTACCGCTGTTTTAACCACTTCACCCTCGAAGTTCTAGTGCGATACCACATTAATGATACCACCAGTATCATTACACTTGAGCCGCTCATAGTCTGCACCTTTCGCAATTTATGTCGGCTGTCACACTATATGACCCACACTTTCTAGTGACTCTATTTTCTCCCATGTTTGTCTTGTACCTGTCCTCAATGTTAAATGTACAGGTGATCTTGAGAAGGGAATCCCCCGTCTCACAGTTAGATACACTTTAGGGCGTGTAGACACATAGACTACACTACACAACCCCTAATTTTAACCCACACATATTTATTGTCCTGATGAAAGCCAGATTAATATAAGGCACTGGCTGAAACATGTTGACTACTCTAGGACGTAGGAGGTCGTAACCCGCCTCTAACGTCCCACAGCCTTATTTTTAACCGCTGGCGGAGGCCCTTTTAATAAAGTATCCTCACCCCAGGGACCGTCTGCCAAGCCGTTTTAACTTCACTTACCTTAGCACCTCACACTGCACACACAGTGACATACCTGCTCCGCTGTAATCAGGCGTCGAAGCACACCCGGGACACGCTAGGTGTCACTGGGTGGGCCCGATGATGAAGCATGCCACCAACTAGGTGGTGGGTGAGGGCTTTCTAAAGACACCCAACAGGTGCCTTTGCCATCTGGCAAAATACTGAGTCGCTACATTACTAATATTAATCTACCATATCCGTGTCAGATTAATCCACTCTAGAGCTAGTCTCCTATTGATACCGATACATATAAACCGGGGATCTGGACTAGCTTTCTGGTCCTCTCTCTCTCTCTTGATTCTCGTTATTATTGACAGCGCGCAGCTGTGAGAGAATACACGACCATGGCTGAAAACCATGGACTGACTTTCTCTGAGAGTGACTTGACAGACATACTGTCTGACCCGTCATTCCAAACTGATTTTAACATCTCCAACACAATCGCACAGACCACGGATTGGGAAACCTTAACCGAAAAAAAGCGCAACAGGATACGCACCATCCTCCACGGCACCATACTAGCCCAATATCTACGAACCAACTCGGCACCAAGGGGACTACTGGTATCGAATGCACCCAGGATCTTCCTTGACGACGCCACGTTCAGGAGGGACTGGGCACAGATCGCATGGCACTGCACCAGAGACTGGATGATTCTCATCCTAAAAACCGCTAAACGCTTGTCAGACATTCTATCGATCGAGATAGAGAGACTGAAAGACATTTCAAAGCCTACACTATCACACCTTCAAAAGAAACTCGATGACCAGAACCGGGAGATAAACGAATATAAAGATTACCTGACCCAGGCGAAACTCAAAAAATTGAGAAAGATCTCAAAAAATTCTCCTACGCCAAAGTATACCCATATTCAGAAGAAAACTACACCCCCCCAACCAAGGAAACCAATACACCGAACTCTTCAGGAGACGATAGCTCAGTTTCAAGTGACTCCAGTGGCGGATCACAAAACGAGGTGGCAGAGGACGTAGAGGACAACGATGGCCCAACCACTGGCAAGGAGGTCAGCCGAACCATTACTTTGGTTTCCCACCTAACTTAGGCCATATGCCAAACCCCTACTTTGGTTTCCCAAACATGTACCCCCAGGGGCCAATGCCCTTCTTCGGAGGCAATCAGGGTAATACCTTTCCTTTTTTAGGACGGGGCCAGAGACCCCGCGGCCGCAGAAGAACAACACAACAAAACAACGCCCAGGTACACTGGGAAGACGAAAACCCCGTGAGCTCCACACACGCCAGAAGGCGAAGGAAGCAACTCCGGGAACAAGCAGGTAGACAGCTCTACTAACCAACCCTCACTGGTATTCAACCTATCCAGCACCCCATTAACAGGCAAAGAAGTCGCTGTACTGGAGAAAGGCCTGTCGTTCGTCCCAACCACACGATTAGACAAATTCAAACTACAAGCGGAATTAGCCCAATTCTTCAGGAAACTGAAACTAAAGTCCTTCTTTGAGAAGGCAAACCAAGACGCTCCCCAACCAGATGAGAACCCAAACACCACCGGATTCAGAGTGAAATCCACCTTCGTCCCTCCACCCTCCACTGTACCAGCAGAAATAACGACCTTCGAGCAAGCGGTTTACCATGACATCGAAAAACTCAACCCGACCAACCACTACAACAACATGTCATGGGAAGAAAGGCAGACGATACAACGCCTGCAAAACAACCCCACTTTGGTAATCAAACCAGCAGACAAAGGGGGAGGCATCGTGCTGCTGGACAAGACAGACTACGATGCGGAATGTCGGAGATTACTCAGCGACGGAAGGAACTACCGTAGACTGGAGCAGGATCCATCAGAACAACTACGCAACTCAGTACACAACCTTGTCAAAAGGGCAGCAGAAGACGAACACATCTCCAAACAGGAGGCCGAATACCTTTGCCCGGACAACACCAGAACCCCATACTTCTATACAGTACCCAAGGTACATAAAGGGGTAATCCCGCCACCAGGCAGGCCCATAGTATCAGGCATCAACTCCATTCTAGAGCCACTTTCAAGATACTGTGACTTCTACCTAAACCCCCTGGTACAAAAAACCCCCACATACATCAAGGACACGAAAC
Organism: Lissotriton vulgaris; assembly: GCF_964263255.1. Classification (NCBI taxonomy): domain Eukaryota; kingdom Metazoa; phylum Chordata; class Amphibia; order Caudata; family Salamandridae; genus Lissotriton; species Lissotriton vulgaris. The sequence goes on along the minus strand of NW_028243805.1, from coordinate 302 downwards.
ATCTTCTGCAGGTCATTGACAACCTCCCCTTTGACCCCGAAACTCAACTATTGGTAGGGCTAGATGTGGAAAGCTTATACACCAGCCTCCCACAAGACGCCACCCTACAGGTCCTACATGACATCTTGGAAGATTCCCCTTGGCCTCACCCGACACCCAGAAGTTTTGTCATGAATTGCGCGGCCTTTGCCCTCAAAGAAAACTACTTTGAATATGAGGGCACTTTTTACTTACAAACCAACGGAACCTCAATGGGCAGTGTTTTCGCACCGAGTGTAGCTGGACTCTACGTCCACCACTTT
>NW_028243804.1:0-19784 GCF_964263255.1 Lissotriton vulgaris | reverse complement strand
GTGTTCATGGGGAGGGACAGGCCATGTGGCTGGGGGCCATTTTGAGTGCTGCTACAGGCGCTGGCTATGTGCAGGGAGGCAAGTGGCCATTTTGAATGCAGGCATTGTTGTTAGGCCTGCAACCATTTTGCCTACTTTTCAACCTTTATGCCCAGGGGTAGTGAGTCTTGCATGGGCCTAGTCTTTCTGTGGGTTGTCTTGAATTTAAACATCATGGAGGGCATGGATGGAATGGGATTGTGCTGATTTTTCTGTGATTTTCGTTTTTTGGGGCTGTACTTGTGGCCTTTTCACCAGGGGTATTTGAGTATAGCATGGGCCTCGTCTTTCTGTGGGGTGTCTTGAACTTAAACATCATGGAGGGCATGGATGGAATGGGATTGTGCTGATTTTTCAGTGATTTTCGTTTTTTGGGGCTGTACTTGTGAGTTGTGGCCTTTTCACCAGGGGTATTGAGTCTAGCATGGGCCTAGTGTTTTTGTGGGGTGTCTTGAACTTAAACATCATGGAGGGCATGGATGGAATGGGATTGTGCTGATTTTTCAGTGATTTTCGATTTTTGGGGGTGTTCATGGGGAGGGACAGGCCATGTGGCTGGGGGCCATTTTGAGTGCTGCTACAGGCCCTGGCTATGTGCAGGGAGGCAAGTGGCCATTTTGAATGCAGGCATTGTTGTTAGGCCTGCAACCATTTTGCCTACTTTTCAACCTTTATGCCCAGGGGTAGTGAGTCTTGCATGGGCCTAGTCTTTCTGTGGGTTGTCTTGAATTTAAACATCATGGAGGGCATGGATGGAATGGGATTGTGCTGATTTTTCAGTGATTTTCGTTTTTTGGGGCTGTACTTGTGGCCTTTTCACCAGGGGTATTTGAGTCTAGCATGGGCCTAGTCTTTCTGTGGGGTGTCTTGAACTTAAACATCATGGAGGGCATGGATGGAATGGGATTGTGCTGATTTTTCAGTGATTTTCGTTTTTGGGGCTGTACTTGTGAGTTGTGGCCTTTTCACCAGGGGTATTGAGTCTAGCATGGGCCTAGTGTTTTTGTGGGGTGTCTTGAACTTAAACATCATGGAGGGCATGAATGGAATGGGATTGTGCTGATTTTTCAGTGATTTTCGATTTTTGGGGGTGTTCATGGGGAGGGACAGGCCATGTGGCTGGGGGCCATTTTGAGTGCTGCTACAGGCCCTGGCTATGTGCAGGGAGGCAAGTGGCCATTTTGAATGCAGGCATTGTTGTTAGGCCTGCAACCATTTTGCCTACTTTTCAACCTTTATGCCCAGGGGTAGTGAGTCTTGCATGGGCCTAGTCTTTCTGTGGGTTGTCTTGAATTTAAACATCATGGAGGGCATGGATAGAATGGGATTGTGCTGATTTTTCAGTGATTTTCGTTTTTTGAGGCTGTACTTGTGGCCTTTTCACCAGGGGTTTTTGAGTCTAGCATGGGCCTAGTCTTTCTGTGGGGTGTCTTGAACTTAAACATCATGGAGGGCATGGATTGAATGGGATTGTGCTGATTTTTCAGTGTTTTTTCATTTTTTGGGGCTGTACTTGTGGCCTTTTCACCAGGGTTATTGAGTCTTGCATGGGCCTAGTCTTTCTGTGGGGTGTCTTGAACTTAAACATCATGGAGGGCATGGATGGAATGGGATTGTGCTGATTTTTCTGGGTTTTATTTCGATTTTTTTGTGGTGTATAACTGAACTGATGTTCCTCTGTCTTCCATTGTTTTTAGGTGCACAAGACTCAAGAGAACCACCAGTGCCAGGAAGAAGTCCTGCAGCGGTGTGTGTGTGCAGCATAACGTCACGTGACGTCACGTCTGGCCTCAGACGACTCTACAATTCGTGCAACTGCGGCCTGCAGTCTGACCTGCTCTGAAGAAGATGGCCCAAAAAAAGGTCTCCGTAGCTCCTCTAGCAAGAAAGTTGCTAGTAAGGAGCAGAAGAAGCAAGTTACCAAGGAGGCTGGTGTGCCAACCGCCACGTTTTTTGGGAGCAAAAAAAAAAGTACGCCTGCAGCAGCAGGATCTGCTGGGGACCAAGCTGGGAGCAGCACCCCCGCCCCATTGGGTCCAGTGCCTCCACCACCACGCCAACTTAAGTCAAAGCCCTTGAGTGCTTCAGAGGCAGTCAGTGTACTTCTCCAATCACCATCGACCAGTGATGTTGGCTCATCGCAAGAAAGTAGCAGCAATGTCCCTGAATCAACACAGGTTGTTGTAACTCATCTGACAAGTGTTGAACAACCACAGCCGCAACAACAACATGTGGAAGTAGTACAAGCCCAAGTACATGTGGAAGGAGAGGCAGCGCAAGGAGATGCGCAAGCAGAGGTGCATGGAGGGTCACAAGTGCCCACAATAGTTGTTCCTCCCGAATTAGGGGCACATCAGGAAATTGACAATCAGACCGAGGTATCATTTGAGGAAGCCACTCCTCCTGATGATCATTCATTGTCTTCCACATCCCTAGCAAGGAAAAGATCAAGTGGGGTGTCTACATCTTCTTCAAGCTCACCTCCTACTGATGATCTGGATGACGAATGGGTACCACCACGGCAGCCTGAGAGTGAGGCACACCATGATCTGACAAAGATACCTAAGCGTAAAAGGAAGGTCGTCGAAAAACTCATAGCTATGGAGTGTGATGAGGCTCAACAAGAAGTGACGCATACTGCTGCTGATGAAGCCCTTCACGACGACGATCCAGTCATCACAATGGTCACTGCAGCCCCAGCGGGCATGCAGCAAAGAGACATTTTGACCCTATCCCAAGAAGCTGCTGAGCGTGATGATGATGTCGACGAGAAGTCAATGGAAACACAACAATCATTGGATTTGGAGTTAACTAGTACACCAACACCTACCGCTTCCATATTTCTTCCTCGCAAGAAGGGACTTCCATCCACCTCGACCTCAATTAGTGGTGGTGAAAGTGCAAAACGTACTGAAGTTCGGCAATCCACATCCTCCACTTCATCTGGCATTAGCAGCAGGACCACCACCACCAGTATCGCCGCCTCCTCTGGCCCCCAAAGACATTTCAAGTCTCCAGTTTGGGACTTCTTTAGTGTTTGCCCAAGAATGGAAAACGTAGCCATTTGTAGCATGTGTAAGCTTCGAGTTAGTCGTGGTAAGTTTGGTACCAACTATGGTACCGGAGGCCAGAGAGGTCATCTTAAGAGAGCGCACCCTGTCCAATGGTTTGCGCACCTAGAGGCGGTCAAGGAAGCCCGAATTGCACGTAATGAAAACTTTGATTTTTCATCTGATGATGACGAGGAGGAAGAAGACGATTCAAACACTTCACTTACACCCAGTACCCCTGTCAGCAGCACACCCCATGTGAGCCACACTAAGAGTGTGGGAGAGAGTGAGACATCAATGCGGAAAAGTTCATCAGCGAGCGTAACTGGGTCGAAGATATCATCATCATCCCGTAAATCCTTGGTCCAGGGCAACATTAAAAAGATGTTGTTTACAGAAGCGCAATATGAACGCAACCACCCACTGACGCGTCTGTATAACACTAAGCTGGCTAAAATGCTAGCTCTGGACCTTCTCCCCTTTTCTTTTGTAGAAGGGGTTGGTTTTCTAGAATTAGTGGCAGCGCTCTGCCCTAAATGGAAGGTTCCTAGCCGGTTCTATTTTGCCCGAGTTGCGGTTCCAGCACTACATGAAGATGTTCTGGAGGTGATTGGGGCAGCTTTGCAGAAGAGTGCTGTTCACACTATACATCTGACAACAGACATGTGGACCAGTGGCGCAGGCGCTGATTACATGTGCATCACTGCACACTGGGTCTCTTTTTCAGGGGCTAAAGCAAAGCTAAACGCAGGTTTTGACGCGGACATTGTTTTTAAAGCTGCTCGGAAACATGCAACACTAGCCATGTTTGGTTTGGAGAAACGTCACACAGCAGAAAACATTTTGGATGTCTTTAACACAAAGGTCCTTAACTGGCTGTCCCCAAAAAAACGCCAGGTTGGTTATGTTTCCACGGACAATGGCGCCAATATAGTTAAGGCCATGAGACTGGGTGACTATTTCAGAGTGCCGTGTTTGGCGCACTGTATAAACCTGGTTGTCCAAAAATTCTTGGCTAATAAAGGCAGTGCAGCGTACAGAGTATTGGACACCTGCCGAAAAATGTGCCACCATTTCAGCCATTCTTTTAAGGCCCGGAAGCAGCTGAGGAGCCTTCTATATCAACGTCAAATGCCAGTGAAAGCACTCATCCAGGAGGTGGTAACACGTTGGAACTCAACCTTCTACATGCTTGAGCGTCTGTATGAGCAGTATACGGTACTCGATCAATATTTCTTTACAGAGGGTACAGAGGACCTGAGGATGGGTGCGGCGCAATGGAACATAGTTCAAAGCCTGACACGCATGCTTCGTCCTTTTGAGTTCTTCACGCGTGCAGTCAGCAAGGAGGACAGTAATTTGGGAAAAGCTATCCCATTGTTGTACATGCTGGAGCACCAACTGAAGGAGGTGTGTTCTGTGTTTGAAAAAGATGTAAAAAACCAAGACTCTTATGTTCTGGCTGCAAAATTATTAGAGCTCCTACAAGGTGATGAACGTCTTAAAATGATCCACTCAGAAGAGCATTACATTTGTGCTACTATTCTGGATCCACGCTACAAAAAGGCGCTGGCAGGCCAAGCATTCTTTCCTTTTGATGATGAACATGTTCCGAAGTACAAAGATTGGTTAGCCTTGTCAGCCAAGCGGTTTGAAAGAGAACGGCTGAAAATTGAAGGAAACGGCAGTACATCAGCAGGCCATCCCCAGTCAAAACAATCCACTTCTGCACCTGTGGTTGTGGCACAAGTGACCTCTCAACCGTTAAAGACACCGGCAACCGGATCATCTGCACCAGACACAACAGAAACATTGGAGGCTGAAGAGGATTGGCTAGCTCTACGTGGGTTTGGTTCTCAAAAGGTCAGAGGCACAGCAAGAGCTAAGCAAAGTGAAGGAACCTCGGATGAGGACCTTGAGTCGATGGTGAAGGACTATCTGAATGACTCAACAGAGGTCTATGTTAATTCTGACCCATTGGCGTATTGGCATGGGAAAAAAGAATTGTGGCCACAGCTCACCAACCTGGCTTTAAACTACTTGTCTTGCCCACTCGCAAGCGTGTCTTCTGAACGTGTTTTCAGTGCTGCTGGTGGCATTGTAACTCCCAAACGGAGCCGCCTCTCGCCCAAAAATGTGGAGAGGTTAACAATGATCAAGATGAATCAGCACCTCATACCACCAGATTTCAGAGTACGAGAAAGCGCGCCTGATGAAGATGAGGTGGCCAGCAACATAGATGAGGGAATTTCTACTCTGTCAGGTGACACTGAGCTCACCCTGCCTGAATTCGCAGAGTATGATGACGAAGCCTTATTCTCATTCCTGGACCGTGATACCGAGCCCTGAAAATGAGACAATGAATCAATAACTTTCTTTTTCGTCCTTATTCACTTTTATTCCTGTGTGTCTGTCTTTCTTTGTTGTGCACAGTTAATATATTTCAAACTTTAATCAGATAATCACAAAAACAAGCCCATCAGCAGAACTGTCTTCACTGGTTTGCTAATTGATTTGAAGTTGCCGCAGTCTGCATTCCTCAGGTTCACAAGTTCAGAAGAACATGCTCCTCTATCCTCCTCCTCCAGACTCCTATTTCCATCAAACCAGAGGGCTGGTTTACGCCCAATGAAGAAAGACTCAGCACGTGTGGGGGTGTTGTTCTACCTCTTTGCAGGTGAGTTGACGTCGCTGGGGCCATTGCTGGGAAGCTCTAATACCGGATAAAAGTGGTTTGGACCAAATCCCAGGCGGAAATTTTTTTGTGTTTTTGATGACTTGCTTGCCTTTGAGGTGCTCTTAGGGGGGGTTCCGTCTGTTTGTGGGTGAGTTTCGTGGTCTGGGAGCACTGCTGGGACACTCTAATCTTGATTGCATTTGCTTTTCAGGAATTCCGTGGTGGCAACCCCGACTTATGGCCTAGCTACGCAGCGCGTTTGGACCGAAGGCCGAGAAATATTGCAATTATGAGATTTTGCTTTTGGCCTGTTTGGGGGTGTTATGCTTTTTGGCGGGTGGGTTGGCGGATCTTGGGGCATTCCTGGGAAGGTCTAATACCGGGTAGAAGTGGTTGGGACAAAATCCAGGCCGATTTTTTTTTGTTGCTATTTCTGACATTTTGCTCAATGTAGCGTTTTCGGGGGCCTGTTTGGGGGCTTCCTGGTGTTTGTGGGTGGGTTTCGGGGTCTGGGCACACTGCTGGCTATATATACTTTACTTTGCAAGAGGTTTGAAGCAAATCCATGGTGGCAGAGGGGAGTTAGGGCCTAGCTGCAGAGCTCGCGCGGAGTGATTTGGGAAATTTGGGAAAAACTGACAAAGTCCCCATTTTTGTATTTTTGCTCTTTGGCTGTTTGGGGGTCTTCTACTCGTTTTCTCCTGGGTTGACGGCGCTGGGGCCATTGCTGGGAAGCTCTAATACCGGATAAAAGTGGTTTGGACCAAATCCCAGGCGGAAATTTATTTGTGTTTTTGATGACTTGCTTGCCTTTGAGGTGCTCTTAGGGGGGGTTCCGTCTGTTTGTGGGTGAGTTTCGTGGTCTGGGAGCACTGCTGGGACACTCTAATCTTGATTGCATTTGATTTTCAGGAAATCCGTGGTGGCAACCCCGACTTATGGCCTAGCTACGCAGCGCGTTTGGACCGAAGGCCGAGAAATATTGCAAGTATGAGATTTTGCTTTTGGCCTGTTTGGGGGTGTTATGCTTTTTGGCGGGTGGGTTGGCGGTTCTTGGGGCATTCCTGGGAAGGTCTAATACCGGGTAGAAGTGGTTGGGACAAAATCCAGGCCGATTTTTTTTTGTTGCTACTTCTGACATTTTGCTCAATGTAGCGTTTTCGGGGGCCTGTTTGGGGGGCTTCCTGGTGTTTGTGGGTGGGTTTCGGGGTCTGGGCGCACTGCTGGCTATATATACTTTACTTTGCAAGAGGTTTGAAGCAAATCCATAGTGGCAGAGGGGAGTTAGGGCCTAGCTACAGAGCGCGTGCGGAGTGATTTGGGAAATTTGGGAAAAACTGACAAAGTCCCCATTTTTGTACTTTTGCTCTTTGGCTGTTTGGGGGTCTTCTACTCGTTTTCTCCTGGGTTGACGGCGCTGGGGCCATTGCTGGGAAGCTCTAATACCGGATAAAAGTGGTTTGGACCAAATCCCAGGCGGAATTTTTTTTGTGTTTTTGATGACTTGCTTGCCTTTGAGGTGCTCTTAGGGGGGGTTCCGTCTGTTTGTGGGTGAGTTTCGTGGTCTGGGAGCACTGCTGGGACACTCTAATCTTGATTGCATTTGCTTTTCAGGAAATCCGTGGTGGCAACCCTGACTTATGGCCAAGCTACGCAGCACGTTTGGACCGAAGGCCGAGAAATATTGCAAGTATGAGATTTTGCTTTTGGCCTGTTTGGGGGTGTTATGCTTTTTGGCGGGTGGGTTGGCGGGTCTTGGGGCATTCCTGGGAAGGTCTAATACCGGTTAGAAGTGGTTGGGACAAAATCCTCGCGGAAAAGCCTTTTGGCACTTTTTGTAACTTAGGGTTCGTTAGGGTTAGCCCTAGCAGCAGAATTGCATGTGTTTCGGGGTGTTCTAGATTTTTGCAACTGAGTTCTGGGGTCTTAGAGCACTCGTGAGAATGTGTAATTTTGGTTGCAAGTCATTTGAAGAAAATCCATGGTGGGAAAGGGGGGATTTGGCATAGTTAAAGAAAGCCTTTGCCACTATTCTTAACTTAGGGTTCGTTAGGGTTAGCAGTATTTCTATTGCATGTGTTTGGGTGGGGGGGGTTTCGGGTCTTGGAGCGATGCTGGCTATGGATACTTTTGCTTGGTTGCTTGCAAGTGGTTTGAATGCAATCCACGGTGGGTAAGGGGTAATTAGTAAGGGGTACTTCGGCCTACTTTTACTTTCAAAGTAAGTTTTGTCACCAGTTTTCTGCTAGGCCTCGTTTTTTGAGATTTGATTGGGGGTCTTCTACATTTTTGCGACTGGCTTTAGTAAGGGTCTGGGTGGGAGCACTGCTGGGAAGATCTAATTTTGTTCTAAAACACAGTTTACAGTACACCTAGCTTGAGGGGAAAGATCCGCTACATTAATTTGCCCCTACTTATTTATCCTTCAAAAGGTGACTCAGACAGAGTACGCACTTTCAAAAATATTGTACTGTCTACTAGGAAAATCAAAGTGTGACTTTTTGCACTCCACAGCCTACATACCTTATATTTATTTATCAGTGGTGTTGTAATATTATATCACTTCCTGTTTTTCGTTGAATATTTACAGGCCGGGTTTCAGTCTCTGCAATGGGGAAAAAAGGATGGAGTGAGGCTTCACATTAGCGAGCCACAATTCAGCATCACTGGGCCAGGGACAGACTGATTTGCATATAGCCAGATTCTGAGCTGGGATGGGGCAGTGAGATAAATAACGGTGATGGATCAAGCCCTGATCTTTGGACTGGGGTAAGAGTGGTCTGCTCAATTCAGACACTCTGTTCATCACCACCCCCTTTTGTAAATCGATTTTGGCCACTATAGGTGTGGCAGGGTATACTCAGACATGAGTCCCTTTCTCACTGCTCCATCAGGATTCAAGCAAGCCGGGCCGAAGAGGCTGAAATGCCAGAAACCGGTCCCCGGTAGCTTGTCTCCTTTCTGGTAAAGAATTGGCTTGGTAGTTTAGTCTGCCCTGTTCCCATGATGCACTGGGCCAGGGACAGACTGATTTGCATATAGCCAGATTCTGAGCTGGGATGGGGCAGTGAGATAAATAACGGTGATGGATCAAGCCCTGATCTTTGGACTGGGTAAGAGTGGTCTGCTCAATTCAGACACTCTGTTCATCACCACCCCCTTTTGTAAATCGATTTTGGCCACTATAGGTGTGGCAGGGTATACTCAGACATGAGTCCCTTTCTCACTGCTCCATCAGGATTCAAGCAAGCCGGGCCGAAGAGGCTGAAATGCCAGAAACCGGTCCCCGGTAGCTTGTCTCCTTTCTGGTAAAGAATTGGCTTGGTAGTTTAGTCTGCCCTGTTCCCATGATGCACTGGGCCAGGGACAGACTGATTTGCATATAGCCAGATTCTGAGCTGGGATGGGGCAGTGAGATAAATAACGGTGATGGATCAAGCCCTGATCTTTGGACTGGGTAAGAGTGGTCTGCTCAATTCAGACACTCTGTTCATCACCACCCCCTTTTGTAAATCGATTTTGGCCACTATAGGTGTGGCAGGGTATACTCAGACATGAGTCCCTTTCTCACTGCTCCATCAGGATTCAAGCAAGCCGGGCCGAAGAGGCTGAAATGCCAGAAACCGGTCCCCGGTAGCTTGTCTCCTTTCTGGTAAAGAATTGGCTTGGTAGTTTAGTCTGCCCTGTTCCCATGATGCACTGGGCCAGGGACAGACTGATTTGCATATAGCCAGATTCTGAGCTGGGATGGGGCAGTGAGATAAATAACGGTGATGGATCAAGCCCTGATCTTTGGACTGGGTAAGAGTGGTCTGCTCAATTCAGACACTCTGTTCATCACCACCCCCTTTTGTAAATCGATTTTGGCCACTATAGGTGTGGCAGGGTATACTCAGACATGAGTCCCTTTCTCACTGCTCCATCAGGATTCAAGCAAGCCGGGCCGAAGAGGCTGAAATGCCAGAAACCGGTCCCCGGTAGCTTGTCTCCTTTCTGGTAAAGAATTGGCTTGGTAGTTTAGTCTGCCCTGTTCCCATGATGCACTGGGCCAGGGACAGACTGATTTGCATATAGCCAGATTCTGAGCTGGGATGGGGCAGTGAGATAAATAACGGTGATGGATCAAGCCCTGATCTTTGGACTGGGTAAGAGTGGTCTGCTCAATTCAGACACTCTGTTCATCACCACCCCCTTTTGTAAATCGATTTTGGCCACTATAGGTGTGGCAGGGTATACTCAGACATGAGTCCCTTTCTCACTGCTCCATCAGGATTCAAGCAAGCCGGGCCGAAGAGGCTGAAATGCCAGAAACCGGTCCCCGGTAGCTTGTCTTCTTTCTGGTAAAGAATTGGCTTGGTAGTTTAGTCTGCCCTGTTCCCATGATGCACTGGGCCAGGGACAGACTGATTTGCATATAGCCAGATTCTGAGCTGGGATGGGGCAGTGAGATAAATAACGGTGATGGATCAAGCCCTGATCTTTGGACTGGGTAAGAGTGGTCTGCTCAATTCAGACACTCTGTTCATCACCACCCCCTTTTGTAAATCGATTTTGGCCACTATAGGTGTGGCAGGGTATACTCAGACATGAGTCCCTTTCTCACTGCTCCATCAGGATTCAAGCAAGCCGGGCCGAAGAGGCTGAAATGCCAGAAACCGGTCCCCGGTAGCTTGTCTCCTTTCTGGTAAAGAATTGGCTTGGTAGTTTAGTCTGCCCTGTTCCCATGATGCACTGGGCCAGGGACAGACTGATTTGCATATAGCCAGATTCTGAGCTGGGATGGGGCAGTGAGATAAATAACGGTGATGGATCAAGCCCTGATCTTTGGACTGGGTAAGAGTGGTCTGCTAAATTCAGACACTCTGTTCATCACCACCCCCTTTTGTAAATCGATTTTGGCCACTATAGGTGTGGCAGGGTATACTCAGACATGAGTCCCTTTCTCACTGCTCCATCAGGATTCAAGCAAGCCGGGCCGAAGAGGCTGAAATGCCAGAAACCGGTCCCCGGTAGCTTGTCTCCTTTCTGGTAAAGAATTGGCTTGGTAGTTTAGTCTGCCCTGTTCCCATGATGCACTGGGCCAGGGACAGACTGATTTGCATATAGCCAGATTCTGAGCTGGGATGGGGCAGTGAGATAAATAACGGTGATGGATCAAGCCCTGATCTTTGGACTGGGTAAGAGTGGTCTGCTCAATTCAGACACTCTGTTCATCACCACCCCCTTTTGTAAATCGATTTTGGCCACTATAGGTGTGGCAGGGTATACTCAGACATGAGTCCCTTTCTCACTGCTCCATCAGGATTCAAGCAAGCCGGGCCGAAGAGGCTGAAATGCCAGAAACCGGTCCCCGGTAGCTTGTCTCCTTTCTGGTAAAGAATTGGCTTGGTAGTTTAGTCTGCCCTGTTCCCATGATGCACTGGGCCAGGGACAGACTGATTTGCATATAGCCAGATTCTGAGCTGGGATGGGGCAGTGAGATAAATAACGGTGATGGATCAAGCCCTGATCTTTGGACTGGGTAAGAGTGGTCTGCTCAATTCAGACACTCTGTTCATCACCACCCCCTTTTGTAAATCGATTTTGGCCACTATAGGTGTGGCAGGGTATACTCAGACATGAGTCCCTTTCTCACTGCTCCATCAGGATTCAAGCAAGCCGGGCCGAAGAGGCTGAAATGCCAGAAACCGGTCCCCGGTAGCTTGTCTCCTTTCTGGTAAAGAATTGGCTTGGTAGTTTTAGTCTGCCCTGTTCCCATGATGCACTGGGCCAGGGACAGACTGATTTGCATATAGCCAGATTCTGAGCTGGGATGGGGCAGTGAGATAAATAACGGTGATGGATCAAGCCCTGATCTTTGGACTGGGTAAGAGTGGTCTGCTCAATTCAGACACTCTGTTCATCACCACCCCCTTTTGTAAATCGATTTTGGCCACTATAGGTGTGGCAGGGTATACTCAGACATGAGTCCCTTTCTCACTGCTCCATCAGGATTCAAGCAAGCCGGGCCGAAGAGGCTGAAATGCCAGAAACCGGTCCCCGGTAGCTTGTCTCCTTTCTGGTAAAGAATTGGCTTGGTAGTTTAGTCTGCCCTGTTCCCATGATGCACTGGGCCAGGGACAGACTGATTTGCATATAGCCAGATTCTGAGCTGGATGGGGCAGTGAGATAAATAACGGTGATGGATCAAGCCCTGATCTTTGGACTGGGTAAGAGTGTTCTGCTCAATTCAGACACTCTGTTCATCACCACCCCCTTTTGTAAATCGATTTTGGCCACTATAGGTGTGGCAGGGTATACTCAGACATGAGTCCCTTTCTCACTGCTCCATCAGGATTCAAGCAAGCCGGGCCGAAGAGGCTGAAATGCCAGAAACCGGTCCCCGGTAGCTTGTCTCCTTTCTGGTAAAGAATTGGCTTGGTAGTTTAGTCTGCCCTGTTCCCATGATGCACTGGGCCAGGGACAGACTGATTTGCATATAGCCAGATTCTGAGCTGGGATGGGGCAGTGAGATAAATAACGGTGATGGATCAAGCCCTGATCTTTGGACTGGGTAAGAGTGGTCTGCTCAATTCAGACACTCTGTTCATCACCACCCCCTTTTGTAAATCGATTTTGGCCACTATAGGTGTGGCAGGGTATACTCAGACATGAGTCCCTTTCTCACTGCTCCATCAGGATTCAAGCAAGCCGGGCCGAAGAGGCTGAAATGCCAGAAACCGGTCCCCGGGTAGCTTGTCTCCTTTCTGGTAAAGAATTGGCTTGGTAGTTTTAGTCTGCCCTGTTCCCATGATGCACTGGGCCAGGGACAGACTGATTTGCATATAGCCAGATTCTGAGCTGGGATGGGGCAGTGAGATAAATAACGGTGATGGATCAAGCCCTGATCTTTGGACTGGGTAAGAGTGGTCTGCTCAATTCAGACACTCTGTTCATCACCACCCCCTTTTGTAAATCGATTTTGGCCACTATAGGTGTGGCAGGGTATACTCAGACATGAGTCCCTTTCTCACTGCTCCATCAGGATTCAAGCAAGCCGGGCCGAAGAGGCTGAAATGCCAGAAACCGGTCCCCGGTAGCTTGTCTCCTTTCTGGTAAAGAATTGGCTTGGTAGTTTAGTCTGCCCTGTTCCATGATGCACTGGGCCAGGGACAGACTGATTTGCATATAGCCAGATTCTGAGCTGGGATGGGGCAGTGAGATAAATAACGGTGATGGATCAAGCCCTGATCTTTGGACTGGGTAAGAGTGGTCTGCTCAATTCAGACACTCTGTTCATCACCACCCCCTTTTGTAAATCGATTTTGGCCACTATAGGTGTGGCAGGATATACTCAGACATGAGTCCCTTTCTCACTGCTCCATCAGGATTCAAGCAAGCCGGGCCGAAGAGGCTGAAATGCCAAAACCGGTCCCCGGTAGCTTGTCTCCTTTCTGGTAAAGAATTGGCTTGGTAGTTTAGTCTGCCCTGTTCCCATGATGCACTGGGCCAGGGACAGACTGATTTGCATATAGCCAGATTCTGAGCTGGGATGGGGCAGTGAGATAAATAACGGTGATGGATCAAGCCCTGATCTTTGGACTGGGTAAGAGTGGTCTGCTCAATTCAGACACTCTGTTCATCACCACCCCCTTTTGTAAATCGATTTTGGCCACTATAGGTGTGGCAGGTATACTCAGACATGAGTCCCTTTCTCACTGCTCCATCAGGATTCAAGCAAGCCGGGCCGAAGAGGCTGAAATGCCAGAAACCGGTCCCCGGTAGCTTGTCTCCTTTCTGGTAAAGAATTGGCTTGGTAGTTTAGTCTGCCCTGTTCCCATGATGCACTGGGCCAGGGACAGACTGATTTGCATATTAGCCAGATTCTGAGCTGGGATGGGGCAGTGAGATAAATAACGGTGATGGATCAAGCCCTGATCTTTGGACTGGGTAAGAGTGGTCTGCTCAATTCAGACACTCTGTTCATCACCACCCCCTTTTGTAAATCGATTTTGGCCACTATAGGTGTGGCAGGGTATACTCAGACATGAGTCCCTTTCTCACTGCTCCATCAGGATTCAAGCAAGCCGGGCCCGAAGAGGCTGAAATGCCAGAAACCGGTCCCCGGTAGCTTGTCTCCTTTCTGGTAAAGAATTGGCTTGGTAGTTTAGTCTGCCCTGTTCCCATGATGCACTGGGCCAGGGACAGACTGATTTGCATATAGCCAGATTCTGAGCTGGGATGGGGCAGTGAGATAAATAACGGTGATGGATCAAGCCCTGATCTTTGGACTGGGTAAGAGTGGTCTGCTCAATTCAGACACTCTGTTCATCACCACCCCCTTTTGTAAATCGATTTTGGCCACTATAGGTGTGGCAGGGTATACTCAGACATGAGTCCCTTTCTCACTGCTCCATCAGGATTCAAGCAAGCCGGGCCGAAGAGGCTGAAATGCCAGAAACCGGTCCCCGGTAGCTTGTCTCCTTTCTGGTAAAGAATTGGCTTGGTAGTTTAGTCTGCCCTGTTCCCATGACGCACTGGGCCAGGGACAGACTGATTTGCATATAGCCAGATTCTGAGCTGGGATGGGGCAGTGAGATAAATAACGGTGATGGATCAAGCCCTGAATCTTTGGACTGGGTAAGAGTGGTCTGCTCAATTCAGACACTCTGTTCATCACCACCCCCTTTTGTAAATCGATTTTGGCCACTATAGGTGTGGCAGGGTATACTCAGACATGAGTCCCTTTCTCACTGCTCCATCAGGATTCAAGCAAGCCGGGCCGAAGAGGCTGAAATGCCAGAAACCGGTCCCCGGTAGCTTGTCTCCTTTCTGGTAAAGAATTGGCTTGGTAGTTTTAGTCTGCCCTGTTCCCATGATGCACTGGGCCAGGGACAGACTGATTTGCATATAGCCAGATTCCTGAGCTGGGATGGGGCAGTGAGATAAATAACGGTGATGGATCAAGCCCTGATCTTTGGACTGGGTAAGAGTGGTCTGCTCAATTCAGACACTCTGTTCATCACCACCCCCTTTTGTAAATCGATTTTGGCCACTATAGGTGTGGCAGGGTATACTCAGACATGAGTCCCTTTCTCACTGCTCCATCAGGATTCAAGCAAGCCGGGCCGAAGAGGCTGAAATGCCAGAAACCGGTCCCCGGTAGCTTGTCTTCTTTCTGGTAAAGAATTGGCTTGGTAGTTTAGTCTGCCCTGTTCCCATGATGCACTGGGCCAGGGACAGACTGATTTGCATATAGCCAGATTCTGAGCTGGGATGGGGCAGTGAGATAAATAACGGTGATGGATCAAGCCCTGATCTTTGGACTGGGTAAGAGTGGTCTGCTCAATTTCAGACACTCTGTTCATCACCACCCCCTTTTGTAAATCGATTTTGGCCACTATAGGTGTGGCAGGGTATACTCAGACATGAGTCTCCTTTCTCACTGCTCCATCAGGATTCAAGCAAGCCGGGCCGAAGAGGCTGAAATGCCAGAAACCGGTCCCCGGTAGCTTGTCTCCTTTCTGGTAAAGAATTGGCTTGGTAGTTTAGTCTGCCCTGTTCCCATGATGCACTGGGCCAGGGACAGACTGATTTGCATATAGCCAGATTCTGAGCTGGGATGGGGCAGTGAGATAAATAAACGGTGATGGATCAAGCCCTGATCTGGGTAAGAGTGGTCTGCTCAATTCAGACACTCTGTTCATCACCACCCCCTTTTGTAAATCGATTTTGGCCACTATAGGTGTGGCAGGGTATACTCAGACATGAGTCCCTTTCTCACTGCTCCATCAGGATTCAAGCAAGCCGGGCCGAAGAGGCTGAAATGCCAGAAACCGGTCCCCGGTAGCTTGTCTCCTTTCTGGTAAAGAATTGGCTTGGTAGTTTAGTCTGCCCTGTTCCCATGATGCACTGGGCCAGGGACAGACTGATTTGCATATAGCCATGTTCTGAGCTGGGATGGGGCAGTGAGATAAATAACGGTGATGGATCAAGCCCTGATCTTTGGACTGGGTAAGAGTGGTCTGCTCAATTCAGACACTCTGTTCATCACCACCCCCTTTTGTAAATCGATTTTGGCCACTATAGGTGTGGCAGGGTATACTCAGACATGAGTCCCTTTCTCACTGCTCCATCAGGATTCAAGCAAGCCGGGCCGAAGAGGCTGAAATGCCAGAAACCGGTCCCCGGTAGCTTGTCTCCTTTCTGGTAAAGAATTGGCTTGGTAGTTTAGTCTGCCCTGTTCCCATGATGCACTGGGCCAGGGACAGACTGATTTGCATATAGCCATGTTCTGAGCTGGGATGGGGCAGTGAGATAAATAACGGTGATGGATCAAGCCCTGATCTTTGGACTGGGTAAGAGTGGTCTGCTCAATTCAGACACTCTGTTCATCACCACCCCCTTTTGTAAATCGATTTTGGCCACTATAGGTGTGGCAGGGTATACTCAGACATGAGTCCCTTTCTCACTGCTCCATCAGGATTCAAGCAAGCCGGGCCGAAGAGGCTGAAATGCCAGAAACCGGTCCCCGGTAGCTTGTCTCCTTTCTGGTAAAGAATTGGCTTGGTAGTTTAGTCTGCCCTGTTCCCATGATGCACTGGGCCAGGGACAGACTGATTTGCATATAGCCATGTTCTGAGCTGGGATGGGGCAGTGAGATAAATAACGGTGATGGATCAAGCCCTGATCTTTGGACTGGGTAAGAGTGGTCTGCTCAATTCAGACACTCTGTTCATCACCACCCCCTTTTGTAAATCGATTTTGGCCACTATAGGTGTGGCAGGGTATACTCAGACATGAGTCCCTTTCTCACTGCTCCATCAGGATTCAAGCAAGCCGGCCGAAGAGGCTGAAATGCCAGAAACCGGTCCCCGGTAGCTTGTCTCCTTTCTGGTAAAGAATTGGCTTGGTAGTTTAGTCTGCCCTGTTCCCATGATGCACTGGGCCAGGGACAGACTGATTTGCATATAGCCATGTTCTGAGCTGGGATGGGGCAGTGAGATAAATAACGGTGATGGATCAAGCCCTGATCTTTGGACTGGGTAAGAGTGGTCTGCTCAATTCAGACACTCTGTTCATCACCACCCCCTTTTGTAAATCGATTTTGGCCACTATAGGTGTGGCAGGGTATACTCAGACATGAGTCCCTTTCTCACTGCTCCATCAGGATTCAAGCAAGCCGGGCCGAAGAGGCTGAAATGCCAGAAACCGGTCCCCGGTAGCTTGTCTCCTTTCTGGTAAAGAATTGGCTTGGTAGTTTAGTCTGCCCTGTTCCCATGATGCACTGGGCCAGGGACAGACTGATTTGCATATAGCCATGTTCTGAGCTGGGATGGGGCAGTGAGATAAATAACGGTGATGGATCAAGCCCTGATCTTTGGACTGGGTAAGAGTGGTCTGCTCAATTCAGACACTCTGTTCATCACCACCCCCTTTTGTAAATCGATTTTGGCCACTATAGGTGTGGCAGGGTATACTCAGACATGAGTCCCTTTCTCACTGCTCCATCAGGATTCAAGCAAGCCGGGCCGAAGAGGCTGAAATGCCAGAAACCGGTCCCCGGTAGCTTGTCTCCTTTCTGGTAAAGAATTGGCTTGGTAGTTTAGTCTGCCCTGTTCCCATGATGCACTGGGCCAGGGACAGACTGATTTGCATATAGCCATGTTCTGAGCTGGGATGGGGCAGTGAGATAAATAACGGTGATGGATCAAGCCCTGATCTTTGGACTGGGTAAGAGTGGTCTGCTCAATTCAGACACTCTGTTCATCACCACCCCCTTTTGTAAATCGATTTTGGCCACTATAGGTGTGGCAGGGTATACTCAGACATGAGTCCCTTTCTCACTGCTCCATCAGGATTCAAGCAAGCCGGGCCGAAGAGGCTGAAATGCCAGAAACCGGTCCCCGGTAGCTTGTCTCCTTTCTGGTAAAGAATTGGCTTGGTAGTTTAGTCTGCCCTGTTCCCATGATGCACTGGGCCAGGGACAGACTGATTTGCATATAGCCATGTTCTGAGCTGGGATGGGGCAGTGAGATAAATAACGGTGATGGATCAAGCCCTGATCTTTGGACTGGGTAAGAGTGGTCTGCTCAATTCAGACACTCTGTTCATCACCACCCCCTTTTGTAAATCGATTTTGGCCACTATAGGTGTGGCAGGGTATACTCAGACATGAGTCCCTTTCTCACTGCTCCATCAGGATTCAAGCAAGCCGGGCCGAAGAGGCTGAAATGCCAGAAACCGGTCCCCGGTAGCTTGTCTCCTTTCTGGTAAAGAATTGGCTTGGTAGTTTAGTCTGCCCTGTTCCCATGATGCACTGGGCCAGGGACAGACTGATTTGCATATAGCCATGTTCTGAGCTGGGATGGGGCAGTGAGATAAATAACGGTGATGGATCAAGCCCTGATCTTTGGACTGGGTAAGAGTGGTCTGCTCAATTCAGACACTCTGTTCATCACCACCCCCTTTTGTAAATCGATTTTGGCCACTATAGGTGTGGCAGGGTATACTCAGACATGAGTCCCTTTCTCACTGCTCCATCAGGATTCAAGCAAGCCGGGCCGAAGAGGCTGAAATGCCAGAAACCGGTCCCCGGTAGCTTGTCTCCTTTCTGGTAAAGAATTGGCTTGGCAGTTTAGTCTGCCCTGTTCCCATGATGCACTGGGCCAGGGACAGACTGATTTGCATATAGCCATGTTCTGAGCTGGGATGGGGCAGTGAGATAAATAACGGTGATGGATCAAGCCCTGATCTTTGGACTGGGTAAGAGTGGTCTGCTCAATTCAGACACTCTGTTCATCACCACCCCCTTTTGTAAATCGATTTTGGCCACTATAGGTGTGGCAGGGTATACTCAGACATGAGTCCCTTTCTCACTGCTCCATCAGGATTCAAGCAAGCCGGGCCGAAGAGGCTGAAATGCCAGAAACCGGTCCCCGGTAGCTTGTCTCCTTTCTGGTAAAGAATTGGCTTGGTAGTTTAGTCTGCCCTGTTCCCATGATGCACTGGGCCAGGGACAGACTGATTTGCATATAGCCATGTTCTGAGCTGGGATGGGGCAGTGAGATAAATAACGGTGATGGATCAAGCCCTGATCTTTGGACTGGGTAAGAGTGGTCTGCTCAATTCAGACACTCTGTTCATCACCACCCCCTTTTGTAAATCGATTTTGGCCACTATAGGTGTGGCAGGGTATACTCAGACATGAGTCCCTTTCTCACTGCTCCATCAGGATTCAAGCAAGCCGGGCCGAAGAGGCTGAAATGCCAGAAACCGGTCCCCGGTAGCTTGTCTCCTTTCTGGTAAAGAATTGGCTTGGTAGTTTAGTCTGCCCTGTTCCCATGATGCACTGGGCCAGGGACAGACTGATTTGCATATAGCCATGTTCTGAGCTGGGATGGGGCAGTGAGATAAATAACGGTGATGGATCAAGCCCTGATCTTTGGACTGGGTAAGAGTGGTCTGCTCAATTCAGACACTCTGTTCATCACCACCCCCTTTTGTAAATCGATTTTGGCCACTATAGGTGTGGCAGGGTATACTCAGACATGAGTCCCTTTCTCACTGCTCCATCAGGATTCAAGCAAGCCGGGCCGAAGAGGCTGAAATGCCAGAAACCGGTCCCCGGTAGCTTGTCTCCTTTCTGGTAAAGAATTGGCTTGGTAGTTTAGTCTGCCCTGTTCCCATGATGCACTGGGCCAGGGACAGACTGATTTGCATATAGCCATGTTCTGAGCTGGGATGGGGCAGTGAGATAAATAACGGTGATGGATCAAGCCCTGATCTTTGGACTGGGTAAGAGTGGTCTGCTCAATTCAGACACTCTGTTCATCACCACCCCCTTTTGTAAATCGATTTTGGCCACTATAGGTGTGGCAGGGTATACTCAGACATGAGTCCCTTTCTCACTGCTCCATCAGGATTCAAGCAAGCCGGGCCGAAGAGGCTGAAATGCCAGAAACCGGTCCCCGGTAGCTTGTCTCCTTTCTGGTAAAGAATTGGCTTGGTAGTTTAGTCTGCCCTGTTCCCATGATGCA
>NW_028243803.1:0-24925 GCF_964263255.1 Lissotriton vulgaris | reverse complement strand
AATGGTTAAAAGTGCATGAAAATGGCCAATTTACTCACTCTGAGTTCTCAAAAGGGTTTCTTCACCCCGGGAAGTTAATTAAATACCATTTGGAGGCATTTAATGTTCGAGCAAAAACGGCTGATTTTCGACAAAAGAGATAACACCCCCCCATTACGTCATGCTTCAGAAATGTGGAAAATGGTCCGTTTTCAAATGTTTTATTTTTGAACGTCAGTTCACATTTGTAGGTGGATCATCAGTGTTAGAGCTAAAATTAGCATGTTTAAAGTGATTTTCATGCTTCCAGGGGCTCGGGAAGTTAATTAAATACCATTTGGAGGCATTTAATGTTCGAGCAAAAACGGCTGATTTTCGACAAAAGAGATAACACCCCCCCATTACGTCATGCTTCAGAAATGTGGAAAATGGTCCGTTTTCAAATGTTTTATTTTTGAACGTCAGTTCACATTTGTAGGTGGATCATCAGTGTTAGAGCTAAAATTAGCATGTTTAAAGTGATTTTCTGCTTCCAGGGGCCCAAAACACAAGATTTATGGAATGGTTAAAAGTGCATGAAAATGGCCAATTTACTCACTCTGAGTTCTCAAAAAGGGTTTCTTCACCCCGGGAAGTTAATTAAATACCATTTGGAGGCATTTAATGTTCGAGCAAAAACGGCTGATTTTCGACAAAAGAGATAACACCCCCCCATTACGTCATGCTTCAGAAATGTGGAAAATGGTCCGTTTTCAAATGTTTTATTTTTGAACGTCAGTTCACATTTGTAGGTGGATCATCAGTGTTAGAGCTAAAATTAGCATGTTTAAAGTGATTTTCATGCTTCCAGGGGCTCGGGAAGTTAATTAAATACCATTTGGAGGCATTTAATGTTCGAGCAAAAACGGCTGATTTTCGACAAAAGAGATAACACCCCCCCATTACGTCATGCTTCAGAAATGTGGAAAATGGTCCGTTTTCAAATGTTTTATTTTTGAACGTCAGTTCACATTTGTAGGTGGATCATCAGTGTTAGAGCTAAAATTAGCATGTTTAAAGTGATTTTCATGCTTCCAGGGGCTCGGGAAGTTAATTAAATACCATTTGGAGGCATTTAATGTTCGAGCAAAAACGGCTGATTTTCGACAAAAGAGATAACACCCCCCCCATTACGTCATGCTTCAGAAATGTGGAAAATGGTCCGTTTTCAAATGTTTTATTTTTGAACGTCAGTTCACATTTGTAGGTGGATCATCAGTGTTAGAGCTAAAATTAGCATGTTTAAAGTGATTTTCTCACTCTGAGTTCTCAAAGGGTTTCTTCACCCCGGGAAGTTAATTAAATACCATTTGGAGGCATTTAATGTTCGAGCAAAAACGGCTGATTTTCGACAAAAGAGATAACACCCCCCCATTACGTCATGCTTCAGAAATGTGGAAAATGGTCCGTTTTCAAATGTTTTATTTTTGAACGTCAGTTCACATTTGTAGGTGGATCATCAGTGTTAGAGCTAAAATTAGCATGTTTAAAGTGATTTTCATGCTTCCAGGGGCTCGGGAAGTTAATTAAATACCATTTGGAGGCATTTAATGTTCGAGCAAAAACGGCTGATTTTCGACAAAAGAGATAACACCCCCCCATTACGTCATGCTTCAGAAATGTGGAAAATGGTCCGTTTTCAAATGTTTTATTTTTGAACGTCAGTTCACATTTGTAGGTGGATCATCAGTGTTAGAGCTAAAATTAGCATGTTTAAAGTGATTTTCATGCTTCCAGGGGCCCAAAACACAAGATTTATGGAATGGTTAAAAGTGCATGAAAATGGCCAATTTACTCACTCTGAGTTCTCAAAAAGGGTTTCTTCACCCCGGGAAGTTAATTAAATACCATTTGGAGGCATTTAATGTTCGAGCAAAAACGGCTGATTTTCGACAAAAGAGATAACACCCCCCCATTACGTCATGCTTCAGAAATGTGGAAAATGGTCCGTTTTCAAATGTTTTATTTTTGAACGTCAGTTCACATTTGTAGGTGGATCATCAGTGTTAGAGCTAAAATTAGCATGTTTAAAGTGATTTTCATGCTTCCAGGGGCTCGGGAAGTTAATTAAATACCATTTGGAGGCATTTAATGTTCGAGCAAAAACGGCTGATTTTCGACAAAAGAGATAACACCCCCCCATTACGTCATGCTTCAGAAATGTGGAAAATGGTCCGTTTTCAAATGTTTTATTTTTGAACGTCAGTTCACATTTGTAGGTGGATCATCAGTGTTAGAGCTAAAATTAGCATGTTTAAAGTGATTTTCATGCTTCCAGGGGCTCGGGAAGTTAATTAAATACCATTTGGAGGCATTTAATGTTCGAGCAAAAACGGCTGATTTTCGACAAAAGAGATAACACCCCCCCATTACGTCATGCTTCAGAAATGTGGAAAATGGTCCGTTTTCAAATGTTTTATTTTTGAACTTCAGTTCACATTTGTAGGTGGATCATCAGTGTTAGAGCTAAAATTAGCATGTTTAAAGTGATTTTCATGCTTCCAGGGGCCCAAAACACAAGATTTTTGGAATGGTTAAAAGTGCATGAAAATGGCCAATTTACTCACTCTGAGTTCTCAAAAAGGGTTTCTTCCCCCGGGAAGTTAATTAAATACCATTTGGAGGCATTTAATGTTCGAGCAAAAACGGCTGATTTTCGACAAAAGAGATAACACCCCCCCATTACGTCATGCTTCAGAAATGTGGAAAATGGTCCGTTTTCAAATGTTTTATTTTTGAACGTCAGTTCACATTTGTAGGTGGATCATCAGTGTTAGAGCTAAAATTAGCATGTTTAAAGTGATTTTCATGCTTCCAGGGGCTCGGGAAGTTAATTAAATACCATTTGGAGGCATTTAATGTTCGAGCAAAAACGGCTGATTTTCGACAAAAGAGATAACACCCCCCCATTACGTCATGCTTCAGAAATGTGGAAAATGGTCCGTTTTCAAATGTTTTATTTTTGAACGTCAGTTCACATTTGTAGGTGGATCATCAGTGTTAGAGCTAAAATTAGCATGTTTAAAGTGATTTTCATGCTTCCAGGGGCCCAAAACATAAGATTTATGGAATGGTTAAAAGTGCATGAAAATGGCCAATTTACTCACTCTGAGTTCTCAAAAAGGGTTTCTTCACCCCGGGAAGTTAATTAAATACCATTTGGAGGCATTTAATGTTCGAGCAAAAACGGCTGATTTTCGACAAAAGAGATAACACCCCCCCATTACGTCATGCTTCAGAAATGTGGAAAATGGTCCGTTTTCAAATGTTTTATTTTTGAACGTCAGTTCACATTTGTAGGTGGATCATCAGTGTTAGAGCTAAAATTAGCATGTTTAAAGTGATTTTCATGCTTCCAGGGGCTCGGGAAGTTAATTAAATACCATTTGGAGGCATTTAATGTTCGAGCAAAAACGGCTGATTTTCGACAAAAGAGATAACACCCCCCCATTACGTCATGCTTCAGAAATGTGGAAAATGGTCCGTTTTCAAATGTTTTATTTTTGAACGTCAGTTCACATTTGTAGGTGGATCATCAGTGTTAGAGCTAAAATTAGCATGTTTAAAGTGATTTTCATGCTTCCAGGGGCTCGGGAAGTTAATTAAATACCATTTGGAGGCATTTAATGTTCGAGCAAAAACGGCTGATTTTCGACAAAAGAGATAACACCCCCCCATTACGTCATGCTTCAGAAATGTGGAAAATGGTCCGTTTTCAAATGTTTTATTTTTGAACGTCAGTTCACATTTGTAGGTGGATCATCAGTGTTAGAGCTAAAATTAGCATGTTTAAAGTGATTTTCATGCTTCCAGGGGCCCAAAACACAAGATTTATGGAATGGTTAAAAGTGCATGAAAATGGCCAATTTACTCACTCTGAGTTCTCAAAAAGGGTTTCTTCACCCCGGGAAGTTAATTAAATACCATTTGGAGGCATTTAATGTTCGAGCAAAAACGGCTGATTTTCGACAAAAGAGATAACACCCCCCCATTACGTCATGCTTCAGAAATGTGGAAAATGGTCCGTTTTCAAATGTTTTATTTTTGAACGTCAGTTCACATTTGTAGGTGGATCATCAGTGTTAGAGCTAAAATTAGCATGTTTAAAGTGATTTTCATGCTTCCAGGGGCTCGGGAAGTTAATTAAATACCATTTGGAGGCATTTAATGTTCGAGCAAAAACGGCTGATTTTCGACAAAAGAGATAACACCCCCCCATTACGTCATGCTTCAGAAATGTGGAAAATGGTCCGTTTTCAAATGTTTTATTTTTGAACGTCAGTTCACATTTGTAGGTGGATCATCAGTGTTAGAGCTAAAATTAGCATGTTTAAAGTGATTTTCATGCTTCCAGGGGCTCGGGAAGTTAATTAAATACCATTTGGAGGCATTTAATGTTCGAGCAAAAACGGCTGATTTTCGACAAAAGAGATAACACCCCCCCATTACGTCATGCTTCAGAAATGTGGAAAATGGTCCGTTTTCAAATGTTTTATTTTTGAACGTCAGTTCACATTTGTAGGTGGATCATCAGTGTTAGAGCTAAAATTAGCATGTTTAAAGTGATTTTCATGCTTCCAGGGGCTCGGGAAGTTAATTAAATACCATTTGGAGGCATTTAATGTTCGAGCAAAAACGGCTGATTTTCGACAAAAGAGATAACACCCCCCATTACGTCATGCTTCAGAAATGTGGAAAATGGTCCGTTTTCAAATGTTTTATTTTTGAACGTCAGTTCACATTTGTAGGTGGATCATCAGTGTTAGAGCTAAAATTAGCATGTTTAAAGTGATTTTCATGCTTCCAGGGGCTCGGGAAGTTAATTAAATACCATTTGGAGGCATTTAATGTTCGAGCAAAAACGGCTGATTTTCGACAAAAGAGATAACACCCCCCCATTACGTCATGCTTCAGAAATGTGGAAAATGGTCCGTTTTCAAATGTTTTATTTTTGAACGTCAGTTCACATTTGTAGGTGGATCATCAGTGTTAGAGCTAAAATTAGCATGTTTAAAGTGATTTTCATGCTTCCAGGGGCTCGGGAAGTTAATTAAATACCATTTGGAGGCATTTAATGTTCGAGCAAAAACGGCTGATTTTCGACAAAAGAGATAACACCCCCCCATTACGTCATGCTTCAGAAATGTGGAAAATGGTCCGTTTTCAAATGTTTTATTTTTGAACGTCAGTTCACATTTGTAGGTGGATCATCAGTGTTAGAGCTAAAATTAGCATGTTTAAAGTGATTTTCATGCTTCCAGGGGCCCAAAACAAAAGATTTATGGAATGGTTAAAAGTGCATGAAAATGGCCAATTTACTCACTCTGAGTTCTCAAAAAGGGTTTCTTCACCCCGGGAAGTTAATTAAATACCATTTGGAGGCATTTAATGTTCGAGCAAAAACGGCTGATTTTCGACAAAAGAGATAACACCCCCCCATTACGTCATGCTTCAGAAATGTGGAAAATGGTCCGTTTTCAAATGTTTTATTTTTGAACGTCAGTTCACATTTGTAGGTGGATCATCAGTGTTAGAGCTAAAATTAGCATGTTTAAAGTGATTTTCATGCTTCCAGGGGCTCGGGAAGTTAATTAAATACCATTTGGAGGCATTTAATGTTCGAGCAAAAACGGCTGATTTTCGACAAAAGAGATAACACCCCCCCATTACGTCATGCTTCAGAAATGTGGAAAATGGTCCGTTTTCAAATGTTTTATTTTTGAACGTCAGTTCACATTTGTAGGTGGATCATCAGTGTTAGAGCTAAAATTAGCATGTTTAAAGTGATTTTCATGCTTCCAGGGGCTCGGGAAGTTAATTAAATACCATTTGGAGGCATTTAATGTTCGAGCAAAAACGGCTGATTTTCGACAAAAGAGATAACACCCCCCCATTACGTCATGCTTCAGAAATGTGGAAAATGGTCCGTTTTCAAATGTTTTATTTTTGAACGTCAGTTCACATTTGTAGGTGGATCATCAGTGTTAGAGCTAAAATTAGCATGTTTAAAGTGATTTTCATGCTTCCAGGGGCTCGGGAAGTTAATTAAATACCATTTGGAGGCATTTAATGTTCGAGCAAAAACGGCTGATTTTCGACAAAAGAGATAACACCCCCCCATTACGTCATGCTTCAGAAATGTGGAAAATGGTCCGTTTTCAAATGTTTTATTTTTGAACGTCAGTTCACATTTGTAGGTGGATCATCAGTGTTAGAGCTAAAATTAGCATGTTTAAAGTGATTTTCATGCTTCCAGGGGCTCGGGAAGTTAATTAAATACCATTTGGAGGCATTTAATGTTCGAGCAAAAACGGCTGATTTTCGACAAAAGAGATAACACCCCCCCATTACGTCATGCTTCAGAAATGTGGAAAATGGTCCGTTTTCAAATGTTTTATTTTTGAACGTCAGTTCACATTTGTAGGTGGATCATCAGTGTTAGAGCTAAAATTAGCATGTTTAAAGTGATTTTCATGCTTCCAGGGGCCCAAAACACAAGATTTATGGAATGGTTAAAAGTGCATGAAAATGGCCAATTTACTCACTCTGAGTTCTCAAAAAGGGTTTCTTCACCCCGGGAAGTTAATTAAATACCATTTGGAGGCATTTAATGTTCGAGCAAAAACGGCTGATTTTCGACAAAAGAGATAACACCCCCCCATTACGTCATGCTTCAGAAATGTGGAAAATGGTCCGTTTTCAAATGTTTTATTTTTGAACGTCAGTTCACATTTGTAGGTGGATCATCAGTGTTAGAGCTAAAATTAGCATGTTTAAAGTGATTTTCATGCTTCCAGGGGCTCGGGAAGTTAATTAAATACCATTTGGAGGCATTTAATGTTCGAGCAAAAACGGCTGATTTTCGACAAAAGAGATAACACCCCCCCATTACGTCATGCTTCAGAAATGTGGAAAATGGTCCGTTTTCAAATGTTTTATTTTTGAACGTCAGTTCACATTTGTAGGTGGATCATCAGTGTTAGAGCTAAAATTAGCATGTTTAAAGTGATTTTCATGCTTCCAGGGGCCCAAAACACAAGATTTATGGAATGGTTAAAAGTGCATGAAAATGGCCAATTTACTCACTCTGAGTTCTCAAAAAGGGTTTCTTCACCCCGGGAAGTTAATTAAATACCATTTGGAGGCATTTAATGTTCGAGCAAAAACGGCTGATTTTCGACAAAAGAGATAACACCCCCCCATTACGTCATGCTTCAGAAATGTGGAAAATGGTCCGTTTTCAAATGTTTTATTTTTGAACGTCAGTTCACATTTGTAGGTGGATCATCAGTGTTAGAGCTAAAATTAGCATGTTTAAAGTGATTTTCATGCTTCCAGGGGCCCAAAACACAAGATTTATGGAATGGTTAAAAGTGCATGAAAATGGCCAATTTACTCACTCTGAGTTCTCAAAAAGGGTTTCTTCACCCCGGGAAGTTAATTAAATACCATTTGGAGGCATTTAATGTTCGAGCAAAAACGGCTGATTTTCGACAAAAGAGATAACACCCCCCCATTACGTCATGCTTCAGAAATGTGGAAAATGGTCCGTTTTCAAATGTTTTATTTTTGAACGTCAGTTCACATTTGTAGGTGGATCATCAGTGTTAGAGCTAAAATTAGCATGTTTAAAGTGATTTTCATGCTTCCAGGGGCTCGGGAAGTTAATTAAATACCATTTGGAGGCATTTAATGTTCGAGCAAAAACGGCTGATTTTCGACAAAAGAGATAACACCCCCCCATTACGTCATGCTTCAGAAATGTGGAAAATGGTCCGTTTTCAAATGTTTTATTTTTGAACGTCAGTTCACATTTGTAGGTGGATCATCAGTGTTAGAGCTAAAATTAGCATGTTTAAAGTGATTTTCATGCTTCCAGGGGCTCGGGAAGTTAATTAAATACCATTTGGAGGCATTTAATGTTCGAGCAAAAACGGCTGATTTTCGACAAAAGAGATAACACCCCCCCATTACGTCATGCTTCAGAAATGTGGAAAATGGTCCGTTTTCAAATGTTTTATTTTTGAACGTCAGTTCACATTTGTAGGTGGATCATCAGTGTTAGAGCTAAAATTAGCATGTTTAAAGTGATTTTCATGCTTCCAGGGGCCCAAAACACAAGATTTATGGAATGGTTAAAAGTGCATGAAAATGGCCAATTTACTCACTCTGAGTTCTCAAAAAGGGTTTCTTCACCCCGGGAAGTTAATTAAATACCATTTGGAGGCATTTAATGTTCGAGCAAAAACGGCTGATTTTCGACAAAAGAGATAACACCCCCCCATTACGTCATGCTTCAGAAATGTGGAAAATGGTCCGTTTTCAAATGTTTTATTTTTGAACGTCAGTTCACATTTGTAGGTGGATCATCAGTGTTAGAGCTAAAATTAGCATGTTTAAAGTGATTTTCATGCTTCCAGGGGCTCGGGAAGTTAATTAAATACCATTTGGAGGCATTTAATGTTCGAGCAAAAACGGCTGATTTTCGACAAAAGAGATAACACCCCCCCATTACGTCATGCTTCAGAAATGTGGAAAATGGTCCGTTTTCAAATGTTTTATTTTTGAACGTCAGTTCACATTTGTAGGTGGATCATCAGTGTTAGAGCTAAAATTAGCATGTTTAAAGTGATTTTCATGCTTCCAGGGGCTCGGGAAGTTAATTAAATACCATTTGGAGGCATTTAATGTTCGAGCAAAAACGGCTGATTTTCGACAAAAGAGATAACACCCCCCCATTACGTCATGCTTCAGAAATGTGGAAAATGGTCCGTTTTCAAATGTTTTATTTTTGAACTTCAGTTCACATTTGTAGGTGGATCATCAGTGTTAGAGCTAAAATTAGCATGTTTAAAGTGATTTTCATGCTTCCAGGGGCCCAAAACACAAGATTTTTGGAATGGTTAAAAGTGCATGAAAATGGCCAATTTACTCACTCTGAGTTCTCAAAAAGGGTTTCTTCACCCCGGGAAGTTAATTAAATACCATTTGGAGGCATTTAATGTTCGAGCAAAAACGGCTGATTTTCGACAAAAGAGATAACACCCCCCCATTACGTCATGCTTCAGAAATGTGGAAAATGGTCCGTTTTCAAATGTTTTATTTTTGAACGTCAGTTCACATTTGTAGGTGGATCATCAGTGTTAGAGCTAAAATTAGCATGTTTAAAGTGATTTTCATGCTTCCAGGGGCTCGGGAAGTTAATTAAATACCATTTGGAGGCATTTAATGTTCGAGCAAAAACGGCTGATTTTCGACAAAAGAGATAACACCCCCCCATTACGTCATGCTTCAGAAATGTGGAAAATGGTCCGTTTTCAAATGTTTTATTTTTGAACGTCAGTTCACATTTGTAGGTGGATCATCAGTGTTAGAGCTAAAATTAGCATGTTTAAAGTGATTTTCATGCTTCCAGGGGCCCAAAACACAAGATTTATGGAATGGTTAAAAGTGCATGAAAATGGCCAATTTACTCACTCTGAGTTCTCAAAAAGGGTTTCTTCACCCCGGGAAGTTAATTAAATACCATTTGGAGGCATTTAATGTTCGAGCAAAAACGGCTGATTTTCGACAAAAGAGATAACACCCCCCCATTACGTCATGCTTCAGAAATGTGGAAAATGGTCCGTTTTCAAATGTTTTATTTTTGAACGTCAGTTCACATTTGTAGGTGGATCATCAGTGTTAGAGCTAAAATTAGCATGTTTAAAGTGATTTTCATGCTTCCAGGGGCTCGGGAAGGTAATTAAATACCATTTGGAGGCATTTAATGTTCGAGCAAAAACGGCTGATTTTCGACAAAAGAGATAACACCCCCCCATTACGTCATGCTTCAGAAATGTGGAAAATGGTCCGTTTTCAAATGTTTTATTTTTGAACGTCAGTTCACATTTGTAGGTGGATCATCAGTGTTAGAGCTAAAATTAGCATGTTTAAAGTGATTTTCATGCTTCCAGGGGCTCGGGAAGTTAATTAAATACCATTTGGAGGCATTTAATGTTCGAGCAAAAACGGCTGATTTTCGACAAAAGAGATAACACCCCCCCATTACGTCATGCTTCAGAAATGTGGAAAATGGTCCGTTTTCAAATGTTTTATTTTTGAACGTCAGTTCACATTTGTAGGTGGATCATCAGTGTTAGAGCTAAAATTAGCATGTTTAAAGTGATTTTCATGCTTCCAGGGGCTCGGGAAGTTAATTAAATACCATTTGGAGGCATTTAATGTTCGAGCAAAAACGGCTGATTTTCGACAAAAGAGATAACACCCCCCCATTACGTCATGCTTCAGAAATGTGGAAAATGGTCCGTTTTCAAATGTTTTATTTTTGAACGTCAGTTCACATTTGTAGGTGGATCATCAGTGTTAGAGCTAAAATTAGCATGTTTAAAGTGATTTTCATGCTTCCAGGGGCTTGGGAAGTTAATTAAATACCATTTGGAGGCATTTAATGTTCGAGCAAAAACGGCTGATTTTCGACAAAAGAGATAACACCCCCCCCATTACGTCATGCTTCAGAAATGTGGAAAATGGTCCGTTTTCAAATGTTTTATTTTTGAACGTCAGTTCACATTTGTAGGTGGATCATCAGTGTTAGAGCTAAAATTAGCATGTTTAAAGTGATTTTCATGCTTCCAGGGGCTCGGGAAGTTAATTAAATACCATTTGGAGGCATTTAATGTTCGAGCAAAAACGGCTGATTTTCGACAAAAGAGATAACACCCCCCCATTACGTCATGCTTCAGAAATGTGGAAAATGGTCCGTTTTCAAATGTTTTATTTTTGAACGTCAGTTCACATTTGTAGGTGGATCATCAGTGTTAGAGCTAAAATTAGCATGTTTAAAGTGATTTTCATGCTTCCAGGGGCTCGGGAAGTTAATTAAATACCATTTGGAGGCATTTAATGTTCGAGCAAAAACGGCTGATTTTCGACAAAAGAGATAACACCCCCCCATTACGTCATGCTTCAGAAATGTGGAAAATGGTCCGTTTTCAAATGTTTTATTTTTGAACGTCAGTTCACATTTGTAGGTGGATCATCAGTGTTAGAGCTAAAATTAGCATGTTTAAAGTGATTTTCATGCTTCCAGGGGCCCAAAACACAAGATTTATGGAATGGTTAAAAGTGCATGAAAATGGCCAATTTACTCACTCTGAGTTCTCAAAAAGGGTTTCTTCACCCCGGGAAGTTAATTAAATACCATTTGGAGGCATTTAATGTTCGAGCAAAAACGGCTGATTTTCGACAAAAGAGATAACACCCCCCCATTACGTCATGCTTCAGAAATGTGGAAAATGGTCCGTTTTCAAATGTTTTATTTTTGAACGTCAGTTCACATTTGTAGGTGGATCATCAGTGTTAGAGCTAAAATTAGCATGTTTAAAGTGATTTTCATGCTTCCAGGGGCTCGGGAAGTTAATTAAATACCATTTGGAGGCATTTAATGTTCGAGCAAAAACGGCTGATTTTCGACAAAAGAGATAACACCCCCCCATTACGTCATGCTTCAGAAATGTGGAAAATGGTCCGTTTTCAAATGTTTTATTTTTGAACGTCAGTTCACATTTGTAGGTGGATCATCAGTGTTAGAGCTAAAATTAGCATGTTTAAAGTGATTTTCATGCTTCCAGGGGCTCGGGAAGTTAATTAAATACCATTTGGAGGCATTTAATGTTCGAGCAAAAACGGCTGATTTTCGACAAAAGAGATAACACCCCCCCATTACGTCATGCTTCAGAAATGTGGAAAATGGTCCGTTTTCAAATGTTTTATTTTTGAACTTCAGTTCACATTTGTAGGTGGATCATCAGTGTTAGAGCTAAAATTAGCATGTTTAAAGTGATTTTCATGCTTCCAGGGGCCCAAAACACAAGATTTTTGGAATGGTTAAAAGTGCATGAAAATGACCAATTTACTCACTCTGAGTTCTCAAAAAGGGTTTCTTCACCCCGGGAAGTTAATTAAATACCATTTGGAGGCATTTAATGTTCGAGCAAAAACGGCTGATTTTCGACAAAAGAGATAACACCCCCCCATTACGTCATGCTTCAGAAATGTGGAAAATGGTCCGTTTTCAAATGTTTTATTTTTGAACGTCAGTTCACATTTGTAGGTGGATCATCAGTGTTAGAGCTAAAATTAGCATGTTTAAAGTGATTTTCATGCTTCCAGGGGCTCGGGAAGTTAATTAAATACCATTTGGAGGCATTTAATGTTCGACCAAAAACGGCTGATTTTCGACAAAAGAGATAACACCCCCCCATTACGTCATGCTTCAGAAATGTGGAAAATGGTCCGTTTTCAAATGTTTTATTTTTGAACGTCAGTTCACATTTGTAGGTGGATCATCAGTGTTAGAGCTAAAATTAGCATGTTTAAAGTGATTTTCATGCTTCCAGGGGCCCAAAACATAAGATTTATGGAATGGTTAAAAGTGCATGAAAATGGCCAATTTACTCACTCTGAGTTCTCAAAAAGGGTTTCTTCACCCCGGGAAGTTAATTAAATACCATTTGGAGGCATTTAATGTTCGAGCAAAAACGGCTGATTTTCGACAAAAGAGATAACACCCCCCCATTACGTCATGCTTCAGAAATGTGGAAAATGGTCCGTTTTCAAATGTTTTATTTTTGAACGTCAGTTCACATTTGTAGGTGGATCATCAGTGTTAGAGCTAAAATTAGCATGTTTAAAGTGATTTTCATGCTTCCAGGGGCTCGGGAAGTTAATTAAATACCATTTGGAGGCATTTAATGTTCGAGCAAAAACGGCTGATTTTCGACAAAAGAGATAACACCCCCCCATTACGTCATGCTTCAGAAATGTGGAAAATGGTCCGTTTTCAAATGTTTTATTTTTGAACGTCAGTTCACATTTGTAGGTGGATCATCAGTGTTAGAGCTAAAATTAGCATGTTTAAAGTGATTTTCATGCTTCCAGGGGCTCGGGAAGTTAATTAAATACCATTTGGAGGCATTTAATGTTCGAGCAAAAACGGCTGATTTTCGACAAAAGAGATAACACCCCCCCATTACGTCATGCTTCAGAAATGTGGAAAATGGTCCGTTTTCAAATGTTTTATTTTTGAACGTCAGTTCACATTTGTAGGTGGATCATCAGTGTTAGAGCTAAAATTAGCATGTTTAAAGTGATTTTCATGCTTCCAGGGGCCCAAAACACAAGATTTATGGAATGGTTAAAAGTGCATGAAAATGGCCAATTTACTCACTCTGAGTTCTCAAAAAGGGTTTCTTCACCCCGGGAAGTTAATTAAATACCATTTGGAGGCATTTAATGTTCGAGCAAAAACGGCTGATTTTCGACAAAAGAGATAACACCCCCCCATTACGTCATGCTTCAGAAATGTGGAAAATGGTCCGTTTTCAAATGTTTTATTTTTGAACGTCAGTTCACATTTGTAGGTGGATCATCAGTGTTAGAGCTAAAATTAGCATGTTTAAAGTGATTTTCATGCTTCCAGGGGCTCGGGAAGTTAATTAAATACCATTTGGAGGCATTTAATGTTCGAGCAAAACGGCTGATTTTCGACAAAAGAGATAACACCCCCCCATTACGTCATGCTTCAGAAATGTGGAAAATGGTCCGTTTTCAAATGTTTTATTTTTGAACGTCAGTTCACATTTGTAGGTGGATCATCAGTGTTAGAGCTAAAATTAGCATGTTTAAAGTGATTTTCATGCTTCCAGGGGCTCGGGAAGTTAATTAAATACCATTTGGAGGCATTTAATGTTCGAGCAAAAACGGCTGATTTTCGACAAAAGAGATAACACCCCCCCATTACGTCATGCTTCAGAAATGTGGAAAATGGTCCGTTTTCAAATGTTTTATTTTTGAACGTCAGTTCACATTTGTAGGTGGATCATCAGTGTTAGAGCTAAAATTAGCATGTTTAAAGTGATTTTCATGCTTCCAGGGGCTCGGGAAGTTAATTAAATACCATTTGGAGGCATTTAATGTTCGAGCAAAAACGGCTGATTTTCGACAAAAGAGATAACACCCCCCCATTACGCCATGCTTCAGAAATGTGGAAAATGGTCCGTTTTCAAATGTTTTATTTTTGAACGTCAGTTCACATTTGTAGGTGGATCATCAGTGTTAGAGCTAAAATTAGCATGTTTAAAGTGATTTTCATGCTTCCAGGGGCTCGGGAAGTTAATTAAATACCATTTGGAGGCATTTAATGTTCGAGCAAAAACGGCTGATTTTCGACAAAAGAGATAACACCCCCCCATTACGTCATGCTTCAGAAATGTGGAAAATGGTCCGTTTTCAAATGTTTTATTTTTGAACGTCAGTTCACATTTGTAGGTGGATCATCAGTGTTAGAGCTAAAATTAGCATGTTTAAAGTGATTTTCATGCTTCCAGGGGCCCAAAACACAAGATTTATGGAATGGTTAAAAGTGCATGAAAATGGCCAATTTACTCACTCTGAGTTCTCAAAAAGGGTTTCTTCACCCCGGGAAGTTAATTAAATACCATTTGGAGGCATTTAATGTTCGAGCAAAAACGGCTGATTTTCGACAAAAGAGATAACACCCCCCCATTACGTCATGCTTCAGAAATGTGGAAAATGGTCCGTTTTCAAATGTTTTATTTTTGAACGTCAGTTCACATTTGTAGGTGGATCATCAGTGTTAGAGCTAAAATTAGCATGTTTAAAGTGATTTTCATGCTTCCAGGGGCTCGGGAAGTTAATTAAATACCATTTGGAGGCATTTAATGTTCGAGCAAAAACGGCTGATTTTCGACAAAAGAGATAACACCCCCCCATTACGTCATGCTTCAGAAATGTGGAAAATGGTCCGTTTTCAAATGTTTTATTTTTGAACGTCAGTTCACATTTGTAGGTGGATCATCAGTGTTAGAGCTAAAATTAGCATGTTTAAAGTGATTTTCATGCTTCCAGGGGCCCAAAACACAAGATTTATGGAATGGTTAAAAGTGCATGAAAATGGCCAATTTACTCACTCTGAGTTCTCAAAAAGGGTTTCTTCACCCCGGGAAGTTAATTAAATACCATTTGGAGGCATTTAATGTTCGAGCAAAAACGGCTGATTTTCGACAAAAGAGATAACACCCCCCCATTACGTCATGCTTCAGAAATGTGGAAAATGGTCCGTTTTCAAATGTTTTATTTTTGAACGTCAGTTCACATTTGTAGGTGGATCATCAGTGTTAGAGCTAAAATTAGCATGTTTAAAGTGATTTTCATGCTTCCAGGGGCCCAAAACACAAGATTTATGGAATGGTTAAAAGTGCATGAAAATGGCCAATTTACTCACTCTGAGTTCTCAAAAAGGGTTTCTTCACCCCGGGAAGTTAATTAAATACCATTTGGAGGCATTTAATGTTCGAGCAAAAACGGCTGATTTTCGACAAAAGAGATAACACCCCCCCATTACGTCATGCTTCAGAAATGTGGAAAATGGTCCGTTTTCAAATGTTTTATTTTTGAACGTCAGTTCACATTTGTAGGTGGATCATCAGTGTTAGAGCTAAAATTAGCATGTTTAAAGTGATTTTCATGCTTCCAGGGGCTCGGGAAGTTAATTAAATACCATTTGGAGGCATTTAATGTTCGAGCAAAAACGGCTGATTTTCGACAAAAGAGATAACACCCCCCCATTACGTCATGCTTCAGAAATGTGGAAAATGGTCCGTTTTCAAATGTTTTATTTTTGAACGTCAGTTCACATTTGTAGGTGGATCATCAGTGTTAGAGCTAAAATTAGCATGTTTAAAGTGATTTTCATGCTTCCAGGGGCTCGGGAAGTTAATTAAATACCATTTGGAGGCATTTAATGTTCGAGCAAAAACGGCTGATTTTCGACAAAAGAGATAACACCCCCCCATTACGTCATGCTTCAGAAATGTGGAAAATGGTCCGTTTTCAAATGTTTTATTTTTGAACGTCAGTTCACATTTGTAGGTGGATCATCAGTGTTAGAGCTAAAATTAGCATGTTTAAAGTGATTTTCATGCTTCCAGGGGCCCAAAACACAAGATTTATGGAATGGTTAAAAGTGCATGAAAATGGCCAATTTACTCACTCTGAGTTCTCAAAAAGGGTTTCTTCACCCCGGGAAGTTAATTAAATACCATTTGGAGGCATTTAATGTTCGAGCAAAAACGGCTGATTTTCGACAAAAGAGATAACACCCCCCCATTACGTCATGCTTCAGAAATGTGGAAAATGGTCCGTTTTCAAATGTTTTATTTTTGAACGTCAGTTCACATTTGTAGGTGGATCATCAGTGTTAGAGCTAAAATTAGCATGTTTAAAGTGATTTTCATGCTTCCAGGGGCTCGGGAAGTTAATTAAATACCATTTGGAGGCATTTAATGTTCGAGCAAAAACGGCTGATTTTCGACAAAAGAGATAACACCCCCCCATTACGTCATGCTTCAGAAATGTGGAAAATGGTCCGTTTTCAAATGTTTTATTTTTGAACGTCAGTTCACATTTGTAGGTGGATCATCAGTGTTAGAGCTAAAATTAGCATGTTTAAAGTGATTTTCATGCTTCCAGGGGCTCGGGAAGTTAATTAAATACCATTTGGAGGCATTTAATGTTCGAGCAAAAACGGCTGATTTTCGACAAAAGAGATAACACCCCCCCATTACGTCATGCTTCAGAAATGTGGAAAATGGTCCGTTTTCAAATGTTTTATTTTTGAACTTCAGTTCACATTTGTAGGTGGATCATCAGTGTTAGAGCTAAAATTAGCATGTTTAAAGTGATTTTCATGCTTCCAGGGGCCCAAAACACAAGATTTTTGGAATGGTTAAAAGTGCATGAAAATGGCCAATTTACTCACTCTGAGTTCTCAAAAAGGGTTTCTTCACCCCGGGAAGTTAATTAAATACCATTTGGAGGCATTTAATGTTCGAGCAAAAACGGCTGATTTTCGACAAAAGAGATAACACCCCCCCATTACGTCATGCTTCAGAAATGTGGAAAATGGTCCGTTTTCAAATGTTTTATTTTTGAACGTCAGTTCACATTTGTAGGTGGATCATCAGTGTTAGAGCTAAAATTAGCATGTTTAAAGTGATTTTCATGCTTCCAGGGGCTCGGGAAGTTAATTAAATACCATTTGGAGGCATTTAATGTTCGAGCAAAAACGGCTGATTTTCGACAAAAGAGATAACACCCCCCCATTACGTCATGCTTCAGAAATGTGGAAAATGGTCCGTTTTCAAATGTTTTATTTTTGAACGTCAGTTCACATTTGTAGGTGGATCATCAGTGTTAGAGCTAAAATTAGCATGTTTAAAGTGATTTTCATGCTTCCAGGGGCCCAAAACACAAGATTTATGGAATGGTTAAAAGTGCATGAAAATGGCCAATTTACTCACTCTGAGTTCTCAAAAAGGGTTTCTTCACCCCGGGAAGTTAATTAAATACCATTTGGAGGCATTTAATGTTCGAGCAAAAACGGCTGATTTTCGACAAAAGAGATAACACCCCCCCATTACGTCATGCTTCAGAAATGTGGAAAATGGTCCGTTTTCAAATGTTTTATTTTTGAACGTCAGTTCACATTTGTAGGTGGATCATCAGTGTTAGAGCTAAAATTAGCATGTTTAAAGTGATTTTCATGCTTCCAGGGGCTCGGGAAGGTAATTAAATACCATTTGGAGGCATTTAATGTTCGAGCAAAAACGGCTGATTTTCGACAAAAGAGATAACACCCCCCCATTACGTCATGCTTCAGAAATGTGGAAAATGGTCCGTTTTCAAATGTTTTATTTTTGAACGTCAGTTCACATTTGTAGGTGGATCATCAGTGTTAGAGCTAAAATTAGCATGTTTAAAGTGATTTTCATGCTTCCAGGGGCTCGGGAAGTTAATTAAATACCATTTGGAGGCATTTAATGTTCGAGCAAAAACGGCTGATTTTCGACAAAAGAGATAACACCCCCCCATTACGTCATGCTTCAGAAATGTGGAAAATGGTCCGTTTTCAAATGTTTTATTTTTGAACGTCAGTTCACATTTGTAGGTGGATCATCAGTGTTAGAGCTAAAATTAGCATGTTTAAAGTGATTTTCATGCTTCCAGGGGCTCGGGAAGTTAATTAAATACCATTTGGAGGCATTTAATGTTCGAGCAAAAACGGCTGATTTTCGACAAAAGAGATAACACCCCCCCATTACGTCATGCTTCAGAAATGTGGAAAATGGTCCGTTTTCAAATGTTTTATTTTTGAACGTCAGTTCACATTTGTAGGTGGATCATCAGTGTTAGAGCTAAAATTAGCATGTTTAAAGTGATTTTCATGCTTCCAGGGGCTTGGGAAGTTAATTAAATACCATTTGGAGGCATTTAATGTTCGAGCAAAAACGGCTGATTTTCGACAAAAGAGATAACACCCCCCCCATTACGTCATGCTTCAGAAATGTGGAAAATGGTCCGTTTTCAAATGTTTTATTTTTGAACGTCAGTTCACATTTGTAGGTGGATCATCAGTGTTAGAGCTAAAATTAGCATGTTTAAAGTGATTTTCATGCTTCCAGGGGCTCGGGAAGTTAATTAAATACCATTTGGAGGCATTTAATGTTCGAGCAAAAACGGCTGATTTTCGACAAAAGAGATAACACCCCCCCATTACGTCATGCTTCAGAAATGTGGAAAATGGTCCGTTTTCAAATGTTTTATTTTTGAACGTCAGTTCACATTTGTAGGTGGATCATCAGTGTTAGAGCTAAAATTAGCATGTTTAAAGTGATTTTCATGCTTCCAGGGGCTCGGGAAGTTAATTAAATACCATTTGGAGGCATTTAATGTTCGAGCAAAAACGGCTGATTTTCGACAAAAGAGATAACACCCCCCCATTACGTCATGCTTCAGAAATGTGGAAAATGGTCCGTTTTCAAATGTTTTATTTTTGAACGTCAGTTCACATTTGTAGGTGGATCATCAGTGTTAGAGCTAAAATTAGCATGTTTAAAGTGATTTTCATGCTTCCAGGGGCCCAAAACACAAGATTTATGGAATGGTTAAAAGTGCATGAAAATGGCCAATTTACTCACTCTGAGTTCTCAAAAAGGGTTTCTTCACCCCGGGAAGTTAATTAAATACCATTTGGAGGCATTTAATGTTCGAGCAAAAACGGCTGATTTTCGACAAAAGAGATAACACCCCCCCATTACGTCATGCTTCAGAAATGTGGAAAATGGTCCGTTTTCAAATGTTTTATTTTTGAACGTCAGTTCACATTTGTAGGTGGATCATCAGTGTTAGAGCTAAAATTAGCATGTTTAAAGTGATTTTCATGCTTCCAGGGGCTCGGGAAGTTAATTAAATACCATTTGGAGGCATTTAATGTTCGAGCAAAAACGGCTGATTTTCGACAAAAGAGATAACACCCCCCCATTACGTCATGCTTCAGAAATGTGGAAAATGGTCCGTTTTCAAATGTTTTATTTTTGAACGTCAGTTCACATTTGTAGGTGGATCATCAGTGTTAGAGCTAAAATTAGCATGTTTAAAGTGATTTTCATGCTTCCAGGGGCTCGGGAAGTTAATTAAATACCATTTGGAGGCATTTAATGTTCGAGCAAAAACGGCTGATTTTCGACAAAAGAGATAACACCCCCCCATTACGTCATGCTTCAGAAATGTGGAAAATGGTCCGTTTTCAAATGTTTTATTTTTGAACTTCAGTTCACATTTGTAGGTGGATCATCAGTGTTAGAGCTAAAATTAGCATGTTTAAAGTGATTTTCATGCTTCCAGGGGCCCAAAACACAAGATTTTTGGAATGGTTAAAAGTGCATGAAAATGACCAATTTACTCACTCTGAGTTCTCAAAAAGGGTTTCTTCACCCCGGGAAGTTAATTAAATACCATTTGGAGGCATTTAATGTTCGAGCAAAAACGGCTGATTTTCGACAAAAGAGATAACACCCCCCCATTAC
Organism: Lissotriton vulgaris; assembly: GCF_964263255.1. Taxonomy (NCBI): domain Eukaryota; kingdom Metazoa; phylum Chordata; class Amphibia; order Caudata; family Salamandridae; genus Lissotriton; species Lissotriton vulgaris. Next base: position 4,958 of record NW_028243803.1, on the reverse strand, counting down.
GTCATGCTTCAGAAATGTGGAAAATGGTCCGTTTTCAAATGTTTTATTTTTGAACGTCAGTTCACATTTGTAGGTGGATCATCAGTGTTAGAGCTAAAATTAGCATGTTTAAAGTGATTTTCATGCTTCCAGGGGCTCGGGAAGTTAATTAAATACCATTTGGAGGCATTTAATGTTCGACCAAAAACGGCTGATTTTCGACAAAAGAGATAACACCCCCCCATTACGTCATGCTTCAGAAATGTGGAAAATGGTCCGTTTTCAAATGTTTTATTTTTGAACGTCAGTTCACATTTGTAGGTGGATCATCAGTGTTAGAGCTAAAATTAGCATGTTTAAAGTGATTTTCATGCTTCCAGGGGCCCAAAACATAAGATTTATGGAATGGTTAAAAGTGCATGAAAATGGCCAATTTACTCACTCTGAGTTCTCAAAAAGGGTTTCTTCACCCCGGGAAGTTAATTAAATACCATTTGGAGGCATTTAATGTTCGAGCAAAAACGGCTGATTTTCGACAAAAGAGATAACACCCCCCCATTACGTCATGCTTCAGAAATGTGGAAAATGGTCCGTTTTCAAATGTTTTATTTTTGAACGTCAGTTCACATTTGTAGGTGGATCATCAGTGTTAGAGCTAAAATTAGCATGTTTAAAGTGATTTTCATGCTTCCAGGGGCTCGGGAAGTTAATTAAATACCATTTGGAGGCATTTAATGTTCGAGCAAAAACGGCTGATTTTCGACAAAAGAGATAACACCCCCCCATTACGTCATGCTTCAGAAATGTGGAAAATGGTCCGTTTTCAAATGTTTTATTTTTGAACGTCAGTTCACATTTGTAGGTGGATCATCAGTGTTAGAGCTAAAATTAGCATGTTTAAAGTGATTTTCATGCTTCCAGGGGCTCGGGAAGTTAATTAAATACCATTTGGAGGCATTTAATGTTCGAGCAAAAACGGCTGATTTTCGACAAAAGAGATAACACCCCCCCATTACGTCATGCTTCAGAAATGTGGAAAATGGTCCGTTTTCAAATGTTTTATTTTTGAACGTCAGTTCACATTTGTAGGTGGATCATCAGTGTTAGAGCTAAAATTAGCATGTTTAAAGTGATTTTCATGCTTCCAGGGGCCCAAAACACAAGATTTATGGAATGGTTAAAAGTGCATGAAAATGGCCAATTTACTCACTCTGAGTTCTCAAAAAGGGTTTCTTCACCCCGGGAAGTTAATTAAATACCATTTGGAGGCATTTAATGTTCGAGCAAAAACGGCTGATTTTCGACAAAAGAGATAACACCCCCCCATTACGTCATGCTTCAGAAATGTGGAAAATGGTCCGTTTTCAAATGTTTTATTTTTGAACGTCAGTTCACATTTGTAGGTGGATCATCAGTGTTAGAGCTAAAATTAGCATGTTTAAAGTGATTTTCATGCTTCCAGGGGCTCGGGAAGTTAATTAAATACCATTTGGAGGCATTTAATGTTCGAGCAAAACGGCTGATTTTCGACAAAAGAGATAACACCCCCCCATTACGTCATGCTTCAGAAATGTGGAAAATGGTCCGTTTTCAAATGTTTTATTTTTGAACGTCAGTTCACATTTGTAGGTGGATCATCAGTGTTAGAGCTAAAATTAGCATGTTTAAAGTGATTTTCATGCTTCCAGGGGCTCGGGAAGTTAATTAAATACCATTTGGAGGCATTTAATGTTCGAGCAAAAACGGCTGATTTTCGACAAAAGAGATAACACCCCCCCATTACGTCATGCTTCAGAAATGTGGAAAATGGTCCGTTTTCAAATGTTTTATTTTTGAACGTCAGTTCACATTTGTAGGTGGATCATCAGTGTTAGAGCTAAAATTAGCATGTTTAAAGTGATTTTCATGCTTCCAGGGGCTCGGGAAGTTAATTAAATACCATTTGGAGGCATTTAATGTTCGAGCAAAAACGGCTGATTTTCGACAAAAGAGATAACACCCCCCCATTACGTCATGCTTCAGAAATGTGGAAAATGGTCCGTTTTCAAATGTTTTATTTTTGAACGTCAGTTCACATTTGTAGGTGGATCATCAGTGTTAGAGCTAAAATTAGCATGTTTAAAGTGATTTTCATGCTTCCAGGGGCTCGGGAAGTTAATTAAATACCATTTGGAGGCATTTAATGTTCGAGCAAAAACGGCTGATTTTCGACAAAAGAGATAACACCCCCCCATTACGTCATGCTTCAGAAATGTGGAAAATGGTCCGTTTTCAAATGTTTTATTTTTGAACGTCAGTTCACATTTGTAGGTGGATCATCAGTGTTAGAGCTAAAATTAGCATGTTTAAAGTGATTTTCATGCTTCCAGGGGCTCGGGAAGTTAATTAAATACCATTTGGAGGCATTTAATGTTCGAGCAAAAACGGCTGATTTTCGACAAAAGAGATAACACCCCCCCATTACGTCATGCTTCAGAAATGTGGAAAATGGTCCGTTTTCAAATGTTTTATTTTTGAACGTCAGTTCACATTTGTAGGTGGATCATCAGTGTTAGAGCTAAAATTAGCATGTTTAAAGTGATTTTCATGCTTCCAGGGGCCCAAAACAAAAGATTTATGGAATGGTTAAAAGTGCATGAAAATGGCCAATTTACTCACTCTGAGTTCTCAAAAAGGGTTTCTTCACCCCGGGAAGTTAATTAAATACCATTTGGAGGCATTTAATGTTCGAGCAAAAACGGCTGATTTTCGACAAAAGAGATAACACCCCCCCATTACGTCATGCTTCAGAAATGTGGAAAATGGTCCGTTTTCAAATGTTTTATTTTTGAACGTCAGTTCACATTTGTAGGTGGATCATCAGTGTTAGAGCTAAAATTAGCATGTTTAAAGTGATTTTCATGCTTCCAGGGGCTCGGGAAGTTAATTAAATACCATTTGGAGGCATTTAATGTTCGAGCAAAAACGGCTGATTTTCGACAAAAGAGATAACACCCCCCCATTACGTCATGCTTCAGAAATGTGGAAAATGGTCCGTTTTCAAATGTTTTATTTTTGAACGTCAGTTCACATTTGTAGGTGGATCATCAGTGTTAGAGCTAAAATTAGCATGTTTAAAGTGATTTTCATGCTTCCAGGGGCTCGGGAAGTTAATTAAATACCATTTGGAGGCATTTAATGTTCGAGCAAAAACGGCTGATTTTCGACAAAAGAGATAACACCCCCCCATTACGTCATGCTTCAGAAATGTGGAAAATGGTCCGTTTTCAAATGTTTTATTTTTGAACGTCAGTTCACATTTGTAGGTGGATCATCAGTGTTAGAGCTAAAATTAGCATGTTTAAAGTGATTTTCATGCTTCCAGGGGCTCGGGAAGTTAATTAAATACCATTTGGAGGCATTTAATGTTCGAGCAAAAACGGCTGATTTTCGACAAAAGAGATAACACCCCCCCATTACGTCATGCTTCAGAAATGTGGAAAATGGTCCGTTTTCAAATGTTTTATTTTTGAACGTCAGTTCACATTTGTAGGTGGATCATCAGTGTTAGAGCTAAAATTAGCATGTTTAAAGTGATTTTCATGCTTCCAGGGGCTCGGGAAGTTAATTAAATACCATTTGGAGGCATTTAATGTTCGAGCAAAAACGGCTGATTTTCGACAAAAGAGATAACACCCCCCCATTACGTCATGCTTCAGAAATGTGGAAAATGGTCCGTTTTCAAATGTTTTATTTTTGAACGTCAGTTCACATTTGTAGGTGGATCATCAGTGTTAGAGCTAAAATTAGCATGTTTAAAGTGATTTTCATGCTTCCAGGGGCCCAAAACACAAGATTTATGGAATGGTTAAAAGTGCATGAAAATGGCCAATTTACTCACTCTGAGTTCTCAAAAAGGGTTTCTTCACCCCGGGAAGTTAATTAAATACCATTTGGAGGCATTTAATGTTCGAGCAAAAACGGCTGATTTTCGACAAAAGAGATAACACCCCCCCATTACGTCATGCTTCAGAAATGTGGAAAATGGTCCGTTTTCAAATGTTTTATTTTTGAACGTCAGTTCACATTTGTAGGTGGATCATCAGTGTTAGAGCTAAAATTAGCATGTTTAAAGTGATTTTCATGCTTCCAGGGGCTCGGGAAGTTAATTAAATACCATTTGGAGGCATTTAATGTTCGAGCAAAAACGGCTGATTTTCGACAAAAGAGATAACACCCCCCATTACGTCATGCTTCAGAAATGTGGAAAATGGTCCGTTTTCAAATGTTTTATTTTTGAACGTCAGTTCACATTTGTAGGTGGATCATCAGTGTTAGAGCTAAAATTAGCATGTTTAAAGTGATTTTCATGCTTCCAGGGGCCCAAAACATAAGATTTATGGAATGGTTAAAAGTGCATGAAAATGGCCAATTTACTCACTCTGAGTTCTCAAAAAGGGTTTCTTCACCCCGGGAAGTTAATTAAATACCATTTGGAGGCATTTAATGTTCGAGCAAAAACGGCTGATTTTCGACAAAAGAGATAACACCCCCCCATTACGTCATGCTTCAGAAATGTGGAAAATGGTCCGTTTTCAAATGTTTTATTTTTGAACGTCAGTTCACATTTGTAGGTGGATCATCAGTGTTAGAGCTAAAATTAGCATGTTTAAAGTGATTTTCATGCTTCCAGGGGCTCGGGAAGTTAATTAAATACCATTTGGAGGCATTTAATGTTCGAGCAAAAACGGCTGATTTTCGACAAAAGAGATAACACCCCCCCATTACGTCATGCTTCAGAAATGTGGAAAATGGTCCGTTTTCAAATGTTTTATTTTTGAACGTCAGTTCACATTTGTAGGTGGATCATCAGTGTTAGAGCTAAAATTAGCATGTTTAAAGTGATTTTCATGCTTCCAGGGGCTCGGGAAGTTAATTAAATACCATTTGGAGGCATTTAATGTTCGAGCAAAAACGGCTGATTTTCGACAAAAGAGATA